>NW_027453538.1:0-15382 GCF_964194025.1 Convolutriloba macropyga | reverse complement strand
CCCATGCGAAAGTTTCACCGGTCAGCAATAATTGCCGTGTCCAATTAAGGTTACTCATAGCTGTATAATACTAGGGAAAATGATTGAGGATTTAATATCAGATTTTCACATGTTGATGTTTCGGCTTTCGCCTACTAGAAACAACATAATACTAGTCTGCTAATAAATCTCGCTCAAATTGCCTTTTCACATACAGAAGTTTCACCTCTTCTTGGTCACTGTACAGATGATGCTGTCTGTTCTTTATTTGGTTCTGCTTATTATAAGGAGGGGCATCACTCCTTCCTCCTTGGTTTGCATGCATTAAGCCTGCTTTGTGAAAAGCGTATCTTTCTAGCTTTTCTTCGCCTTACTCGAGTAGGACGATACAATCCAGACATTAGTCAGTCTTGGTGTAAAGTCACTGAGTATTATTCGGTTCTGCTTTATTCAGCAATATGCTGTATAATTGTTGTAATTTGCGAACATATTTGTTCTCAGTTCCGAACTACTAGCGACGACAGATTACCAGCGGTCATGAGCCATCAAGGTAGTTCTTTGGTGCATCAAGTAGAGAGGTGCCATCAAACAACACTTCCCTAATAATGCTACACACATAGAATTTGCTACAGTGCAGCTTTTTACTTTGCAAAATTTGCGCACAAATTTTGCATAGAATAAATGTTTTATCAAGATTTTTAGATCCCCTCCCTTGAGAGAACGTTACTCCTTTAAGTGAACACCCCGCGGCGTCCTGTTGTTATTGCTTATAACCATTTCGCAAGCCGGAGGCATAATGCACTACGCAAGCCGCTACTTTGGCACAGAGGCACCTAGTTTTACACCCGGGACTTCAGGTGGCCCAGTTTTACACCCAGTACAGCGGTGCCAGTTGGTAACCCGGTGGATCCTCGGAGACCAGACATGATCATAGATCAAACCCGATGTATGCTACTCCTGAACGTATAGTATCTCCACTGTGCAATGAAATTATCGTTCGTTTCGGGCCTTCCTATACGTTCAGCAGACAATCGCTAGGAATTCACCTCGTGACCCGTGGTGACCACACTGGATTTCAAGTTTATTGATTTGGACAGACCTGTCATTTATTTTGCTTTTCAGCTTCAGTTCTGCTCGATCTAGCTTGCCTAAGGCTTGATCTCGCTTTGCTCACCCCTGTAGGAGCCTCTACTAGTACCACTCGGAGTAATGGGGAATCCACCAGACCTAATCGATGAATGCCATCAAACAACAAACATCATACCCGGCTTCATCAGGCATATTTTATTACTTCCGAGAGGTACTTTAGTATCAGATCTTTCTCCATGCCTCTTATGAGGACCCGTCAGACCTTTCGGTTTATCGTTTAGCTTCAGTCCTGCTCGATCTAGCTTTCCCAAGGCTCGATCTAGCTCTATTCGCCCCACTAGAGGGCTCTCTAAGACCCCTCGGTCTTAGTGTTAGCTCCGGTACTGCTCGGTCGTGCTTGCTGAAGGCCCGACCCAGCTTTAGTTAGATTCTCGTACTTTCTCTTGGCCTCTCTAGGAGGACCAGACAGACCTCTCGGTCTATCGTTTAGCTTCAGTCCTGCTCGATCTAGCTTGCCCAAGGCTTGATCAAGCTCTATTCGCCCCGCTAGAGGGCTCTCTAAGACCCCTCGGTCTTAGTGTTATCTTCTGTAATGCCTAACCAAGCTTACTACAGGCCTTGGTCAGGTCTTTATCGGTCACCGATTAGTAACAGACCAATCATAGGGCCTTCCACCCTATCCGGGTTGAGGTCTTTAGTCCAGCCATATTTTGACAAGACACCTCTCCCTAATAATGCCCCACACATAGAATTACTGTCCATGCAGTATTTAACTTGTGTTTTTTTCTAAAATTTGATTTTCACTTTTTGGAGGTTCATTTGCTCCTCTGACACTCTTTCAGCTTCAATCTTACTCGATCTAGCTTTCCCAAGGCTCGATCTAGCTCTATTCGCCCCACTAGAGGGCTCTCTAAGACACTTCGGTCTTAGTGTTAGCTCCGGTCTTGCTCAATCGTGCTTGCTGAAGGCGCGATCAAGCTTTAGTTAGCTTCTCGTACTTCCTCTTGGCCTCTCTAGGAGGACCAGACAGACCTCTCGGTCTATCGTTTAGCTTCAGTCCTGCTCGATCTAGCTTTCCCAAGGCTCGATCTAGCTCTATTCGCCCTGCTAGAGGGCTCTCTAAGACCCCTCGGTCTTAGTGTTAGCTCCGGTACAGCTCGGTCGTGCTTGCTGAAGGCCCGATCAAGCTTTAGTTAGATTCTCGTACTTTCTCTTGGCCTCTATAGGAGGACCAGACAGACCTCTCGGTCTATCGTTTAGCTTCAGTCCTGCTTGATCTAGCTTTCCCAAGGCTCGATCTAGCTCTATTCGCCCTGCTAGAGGGCTCTCTAAGACCCCTCGGTCTTAGTGTTAGCTCCGGTACAGCTCGGTCGTGCTTGCTGAAGGCCCGATCAAGCTTTAGTTAGCTTCTCGTACTTTCTCTTGGCCTCTCTAGGAGGACCAGACAGACCTCTCGGTCTATCGTTTAGCTTCAGTCCTGCTCGATCTAGCTTTCCCAAGGCTCGATCTAGATCTATTCGCCCTGCTAGAGGGCTCTCTAAGACCCCTCGGTCTTAGTGTTAGCTCCGGTACAGCTCGGTCGTGCTTGCTGAAGGCCTGATCAAGCTTTAGTTAGCTTCTCGTACTTTCTCTTGGCCTCTCTAGGAGGACCAGACAGACCTTTCGGTCTCTTGCTTAGCTTCAGTCCTGCTCGATCTAGCTTTCCCAAGGCTCGATCTAGCTCTATTCGCCCCGCTAGAGGGCTCTCTAAGACCCCTCGGTCTTAGTGTTAACTCCTGTAATGCCTAACCAAGCTTACTACAGGCCTTGGTCAGGTCTTTATCGGTCACCGATTAGTAACAGACCGATCATGGGGCCTTCCACCCTATCCGGGTTGAGGTCTTTAGTCCAGCCATATTTTGACAAGACACCTCCCCCTAATAATGCCCCACACATAGAAATACTGTCCATGCAGTATTTAACTTGTGTTTTTTCTAAAATTTGATTTTCACTTTTTGGAGGTTCATTTGCTCCTCTGACACTCTTTCAGCTTCAATCTTACTCGATCTAGCTTTCCCAAGGCTCGATCTAGCTCTATTCGCCCCACCAGAGGGCTCTCTAAGACACTTCGGTCTTAGTGTTAGCTCCGGTCTTGCTCAATCGTGCTTGCTGAAGGCGCGATCAAGCTTTAGTTAGCTTCTCGTACTTTCTCTTGGCCTCTCTAGGAGGACCAGACAGACCTCTCGGTCTATCGTTTAGCTTCAGTCCTGCTCGATCTAGCTTTCCCAAGGCTCGATCTAGCTCTATTCGCCCCGCTAGAGGGCTCTCTAAGACCCCTCGGTCTTAGTGTTAGCTCCGGTACAGCTCGGTCGTGCTTGCTGAAGGCCCGATCAAGCTTTAGTTGGCTTCTCGTACTTTCTCTTGGCCTCTCTAGGAGGACCAGACAGACCTCTCGGTCTCTTGCTTAGCTTCAGTCCTGCTCGATCTAGCTTGCCCAAGGCTTGATCAAGCTCTATTCGCCCCGCTAGAGGGCTCTCTAAGACCCCTCGGTCTTAGTGTTAGCTCCGGTACAGCTCGGTCGTGCTTGCTGAAGGCCCGATCAAGCTTTAGTTAGCTTCTCGTTTTTTCTCTTGGCCTCTCTAGGAGGACCAGACAGACCTCTCGGTCTATCGTTTAGCTTCAGTCCTGCTCGATCTAGCTTTCCCAAGGCTCGATCTAGCTCTATTCGCCCCGCTAGAGGGCTCTCTAAGACCCCTCGGTCTTAGTGTTAGCTCCGGTACAGCTCGGTCGTGCTTGCTGAAGGCCCGATCAAGCTTTAGTTGGCTTCTCGTACTTTCTCTTGGCCTCTCTAGGAGGACCAGACAGACCTCTCGGTCTATCCTTTAGCTTCAGTCCTGCTCGATCTAGCTTTCCCAAGGCTCGATCTAGCTCTATTCGCCCCGCTAGAGGGCTCTCTAAGACCCCTCGGTCTTAGTGTTATCTCCTGTAATGCCTAACCAAGCTTACTACAGGCCTTGGTCAGGTCTTTATCGGTCACCGATTAGTAACAGACCGATCATAGGGCCTTCCACCCTATCTGGGTTGAGGTCTTTAGTCCAGCCATATTTTGACAAGACACCTCCCCCTAATAATGCCCCACACATAGAATTACTGTTTATGCAGCTTTTCACTTGTGAAATTTTTAATTTTCGCAATTATTATAGAATAAGTGTTTGCGCAGCTTTTCATAGGTCGAGCTCTAGCTAGCTAGCTCAAGCTAGCTAGCTAGCTCAAGCTCAAGCTATCTAGCTCAAGCTCAAGCCAGCTAGCTCAAGCTCAAGCTAGCTAGCTAGCTCAAGCTCAAGCTAGCTAGCTAGCTCAAGCTCAAGCTAGCTAGCTCAAGCTCAAGCTAGCTAGCTCAAGCTCAAGCTAGCTAGCTAGCTCAAGCTCAAGCTCAAGCTAGCTAGCTCAAGCTCAAGCTCAAGCTAGCTAGCTAGCTCAAGCTCAAGCTAGCTAGCTAGCTCAAGCTCAAGCTAGCTAGCTAGCTCAAGCTCAAGCTAGCTAGCTCAAGCTCAAGCTCAAGCTCAAGCTAGCTAGCTAGCTCAAGCTAGCTAGCTAGCTCAAGCTCAAGCTAGCTAGCTAGCTCAAGTTCAAGCTAGCTAGCTAGCTCAAGCTCAAGCTAGCTAGCTAGCTCAAGCTCAAGCTAGCTAGCTCAAGCTCAAGCTAGCTAGCTCAAGCTCAAGCTAGCTAGCTAGCTCAAGCTCAAGCTCAAGCTAGCTAGCTCAAGCTCAAGCTCAAGCTAGCTAGCTAGCTCAAGCTCAAGCTAGCTAGCTAGCTCAAGCTCAAGCTCAAGCTAGCTAGCTAGCTCAAGTTCAAGCTAGCTAGCTAGCTCAAGCTCAAGCTAGCTAGCTCAAGCTCAAGCTAGCTAGCTCAAGCTCAAGCCAGCTAGCTCAAGCTCAAGCTCAAGCTAGCTAGCTAGCTCAAGCACAAGCTAGCTAGCTAGCTCAATCTCAAGCTAGCTAGCTCAAGCTCAAGCTAGCTAGCTCAAGCTCAAGCTAGCTAGCTAGCTCAAGCTCAAGCTCAAGCTAGCTAGCTCAAGCTCAAGCTCAAGCTAGCTAGCTAGCTCAAGCTCAAGCTAGCTAGCTAGCTCAAGCTCAAGCTCAAGCTAGCTAGCTCAAGCTCAAGCTCAAGCTAGCTAGCTAGCTCAAGCTCAAGCTGGCTAGCTAGCTCAAGCTCAAGCTAGCTAGCTAGCTCAAGCTCAAGCTAGCTAGCTCAAGCTCAAGCTCAAGCTCAAGCTAGCTAGCTAGCTCAAGCTAGCTAGCTAGCTCAAGCTCAAGCTAGCTAGCTAGCTCAAGTTCAAGCTAGCTAGCTAGCTCAAGCTCAAGCTAGCTAGCTAGCTCAAGCTCAAGCTAGCTAGCTCAAGCTCAAGCTAGCTAGCTCAAGCTCAAGCTAGCTAGCTAGCTCAAGCTCAAGCTCAAGCTAGCTAGCTCAAGCTCAAGCTCAAGCTAGCTAGCTAGCTCAAGCTCAAGCTAGCTAGCTAGCTCAAGCTCAAGCTAGCTAGCTAGCTCAAGTTCAAGCTAGCTAGCTAGCTCAAGCTCAAGCTAGCTAGCTCAAGCTCAAGCTAGCTAGCTCAAACTCAAGCTAGCTAGCTAGCTCAAGTTCAAGCTAGCTAGCTAGCTCAAGCTCAAGCTAGCTAGCTAGCTCAAGCTCAAGCTAGCTAGCTCAAGCTCAAGCTAGCTAGCTCAAGCTCCAGCTAGCTAGCTAGCTCAAGCTCAAGCTCAAGCTAGCTAGCTCAAGCTCAAGCTCAAGCTAGCTAGCTAGCTCAAGCTCAAGCTAGCTAGCTAGCTCAAGCTCAAGCTAGCTAGCTAGCTCAAGTTCAAGCTAGCTAGCTAGCTCAAGCTCAAGCTAGCTAGCTCAAGCTCAAGCTAGCTAGCTCAAGCTCAAGCCAGCTAGCTCAAGCTCAAGCTCAAGCTAGCTAGCTAGCTCAAGCACAAGCTTGCTAGCTAGCTCAAGCTCAAGCTAGCTAGCTCAAGCTCAAGCTAGCTAGCTCAAGCTCAAGCTAGCTAGCTCAAGCTCAAGCTCAAGCTAGCTAGCTAGCTCAAGCACAAGCTTGCTAGCTAGCTCAAGCTCAAGCTAGCTAGCTCAAGCTCAAGCTAGCTAGCTCAAGCTCAAGCTAGCTAGCTAGCTCAAGCTCAAGCTCAAGCTAGCTAGCTCAAGCTCAAGCTCAAGCTAGCTAGCTGGCTCAAGCTCAAGCTAGCTAGCTAGCTCAAGCTCAAGCTAGCTAGCTAGCTCAAGCTCAAGCTAGCTAGCTCAAGCTCAAGCTCAAGCTAGCTAGCTAGCTCAAGCTAGCTAGCTAGCTCAAGCTCAAGCTAGCTAGCTAGCTCAAGTTCAAGCTAGCTAGCTAGCTCAAGCTCAAGCTAGCTAGCTAGCTCAAGCTCAAGCTAGCTAGCTCAAGCTCAAGCTAGCTAGCTCAAGCTCAAGCTAGCTAGCTAGCTCAAGCTCAAGCTCAAGCTAGCTAGCTCAAGCTCAAGCTCAAGCTAGCTAGCTAGCTCAAGCTCAAGCTAGCTAGCTAGCTCAAGCTCAAGCTAGCTAGCTAGCTCAAGTTCAAGCTAGCTAGCTAGCTCAAGCTCAAGCTAGCTAGCTCAAGCTCAAGCTAGCTAGCTCAAGCTCAAGCCAGCTAGCTCAAGCTCAAGCTCAAGCTAGCTAGCTAGCTCAAGCACAAGCTAGCTAGCTAGCTCAAGCTCAAGCTAGCTAGCTCAAGCTCAAGCTAGCTAGCTCAAGCTCAAGCTAGCTAGCTAGCTCAAGCTCAAGCTCAAGCTAGCTAGCTCAAGCTCAAGCTCAAGCTAGCTAGCTAGCTCAAGCTCAAGCTAGCTAGCTAGCTCAAGCTCAAGCTAGCTAGCTCAAGCTCAAGCTCAAGCTAGCTAGCTAGCTCAAGCTCAAGCTAGCTAGCTAGCTCAAGCTCAAGCTAGCTAGCTAGCTCAAGCTCAAGCTAGCTAGCTCAAGCTCAAGCTCAAGCTCAAGCTAGCTAGCTAGCTCAAGCTAGCTAGCTAGCTCAAGCTCAAGCTAGCTAGCTAGCTCAAGTTCAAGCTAGCTAGCTAGCTCAAGCTCAAGCTAGCTAGCTAGCTCAAGCTCAAGCTAGCTAGCTCAAGCTCAAGCTAGCTAGCTCAAGCTCAAGCTAGCTAGCTAGCTCAAGCTCAAGCTCAAGCTAGCTAGCTCAAGCTCAAGCTCAAGCTAGCTAGCTAGCTCAAGCTCAAGCTAGCTAGCTAGCTCAAGCTCAAGCTAGCTAGCTAGCTCAAGTTCAAGCTAGCTAGCTAGCTCAAGCTCAAGCTAGCTAGCTCAAGCTCAAGCTAGCTAGCTCAAACTCAAGCTAGCTAGCTAGCTCAAGTTCAAGCTAGCTAGCTAGCTCAAGCTCAAGCTAGCTAGCTAGCTCAAGCTCAAGCTAGCTAGCTCAAGCTCAAGCTAGCTAGCTCAAGCTCAAGCTAGCTAGCTAGCTCAAGCTCAAGCTCAAGCTAGCTAGCTCAAGCTCAAGCTCAAGCTAGCTAGCTAGCTCAAGCTCAAGCTAGCTAGCTAGCTCAAGCTCAAGCTAGCTAGCTAGCTCAAGTTCAAGCTAGCTAGCTAGCTCAAGCTCAAGCTAGCTAGCTCAAGCTCAAGCTAGCTAGCTCAAGCTCAAGCCAGCTAGCTCAAGCTCAAGCTCAAGCTAGCTAGCTAGCTCAAGCACAAGCTTGCTAGCTAGCTCAAGCTCAAGCTAGCTAGCTCAAGCTCAAGCTAGCTAGCTCAAGCTCAAGCTAGCTAGCTCAAGCTCAAGCTCAAGCTAGCTAGCTAGCTCAAGCACAAGCTTGCTAGCTAGCTCAAGCTCAAGCTAGCTAGCTCAAGCTCAAGCTAGCTAGCTCAAGCTCAAGCTAGCTAGCTAGCTCAAGCTCAAGCTCAAGCTAGCTAGCTCAAGCTCAAGCTCAAGCTAGCTAGCTAGCTCAAGCTCAAGCTAGCTAGCTAGCTCAAGCTCAAGCTAGCTAGCTAGCTCAAGCTCAAGCTAGCTAGCTCAAGCTCAAGCTCAAGCTAGCTAGCTAGCTCAAGCTAGCTAGCTAGCTCAAGCTCAAGCTAGCTAGCTAGCTCAAGTTCAAGCTAGCTAGCTAGCTCAAGCTCAAGCTAGCTAGCTAGCTCAAGCTCAAGCTATCTAGCTCAAGCTCAAGCTAGCTAGCTCAAGCTCAAGCTAGCTAGCTAGCTCAAGCTCAAGCTCAAGCTAGCTAGCTCAAGCTCAAGCTCAAGCTAGCTAGCTAGCTCAAGCTCAAGCTAGCTAGCTAGCTCAAGCTCAAGCTAGCTAGCTAGCTCAAGTTCAAGCTAGCTAGCTAGCTCAAGCTCAAGCTAGCTAGCTCAAGCTCAAGCTAGCTAGCTCAAGCTCAAGCCAGCTAGCTCAAGCTCAAGCTCAAGCTAGCTAGCTAGCTCAAGCTCAAGCTCAAGCTCAAGCTAGCTAGCTAGCTCAAGTTCAAGCTAGCTAGCTAGCTCAAGCTCAAGCTAGCTAGCTCAAGCTCAAGCTAGCTAGCTCAAGCTCAAGCCAGCTAGCTCAAGCTCAAGCTCAAGCTAGCTAGCTAGCTCAAGCTCAAGCTAGCTAGCTCAAGCTCAAGCTAGCTAGCTAGCTAGCTCAAGCTCAAGCTCAAGCTAGCTAGCTCAAGCTCAAGCTCAAGCTAGCTAGCTCAAGCTCAAGCTCAAGCTAGCTAGCTCAAGCTCAAGCTCAAGCTAGCTAGCTCAAGCCCAAGCTCAAGCTAGCTAGCTAGCTCAAGCTCAAGCTAGCTAGCTCAAGCTCAAGCTCAAGCTCAAGCTAGCTAGCTAGCTAGCTCAAGCTCAAGCTCAAGCTAGCTAGCTAGCTCAAGCTCAAGCTAGCTAGCTCAAGCTCAAGCTAGCTAGCTAGCTCAAGTTCAAGCTAGCTAGCTAGCTCAAGCTCAAGCTAGCTAGCTAGCTCAAGCTCAAGCTAGCTAGCTCAAGCTCAAGCTAGCTAGCTCAAGCTCAAGCTAGCTAGCTAGCTCAAGCTCAAGCTCAAGCTAGCTAGCTCAAGCTCAAGCTCAAGCTAGCTAGCTAGCTCAAGCTCAAGCTAGCTAGCTAGCTCAAGCTCAAGCTAGCTAGCTAGCTCAAGTTCAAGCTAGCTAGCTAGCTCAAGCTCAAGCTAGCTAGCTCAAGCTCAAGCTAGCTAGCTCAAACTCAAGCTAGCTAGCTAGCTCAAGTTCAAGCTAGCTAGCTAGCTCAAGCTCAAGCTAGCTAGCTAGCTCAAGCTCAAGCTAGCTAGCTCAAGCTCAAGCTAGCTAGCTCAAGCTCAAGCTAGCTAGCTAGCTCAAGCTCAAGCTCAAGCTAGCTAGCTCAAGCTCAAGCTCAAGCTAGCTAGCTAGCTCAAGCTCAAGCTAGCTAGCTAGCTCAAGCTCAAGCTAGCTAGCTAGCTCAAGTTCAAGCTAGCTAGCTAGGTCAAGCTCAAGCTAGCTAGCTCAAGCTCAAGCTAGCTAGCTCAAGCTCAAGCCAGCTAGCTCAAGCTCAAGCTCAAGCTAGCTAGCTAGCTCAAGCACAAGCTTGCTAGCTAGCTCAAGCTCAAGCTAGCTAGCTCAAGCTCAAGCTAGCTAGCTCAAGCTCAAGCTAGCTAGCTCAAGCTCAAGCTCAAGCTAGCTAGCTAGCTCAAGCACAAGCTTGCTAGCTAGCTCAAGCTCAAGCTAGCTAGCTCAAGCTCAAGCTAGCTAGCTCAAGCTCAAGCTAGCTAGCTAGCTCAAACTCAAGCTCAAGCTAGCTAGCTCAAGCTCAAGCTCAAGCTAGCTAGCTAGCTCAAGCTCAAGCTAGCTAGCTAGCTCAAGCTCAAGCTAGCTAGCTAGCTCAAGCTCAAGCTAGCTAGCTCAAGCTCAAGCTCAAGCTAGCTAGCTAGCTCAAGCTAGCTAGCTAGCTCAAGCTCAAGCTAGCTAGCTAGCTCAAGTTCAAGCTAGCTAGCTAGCTCAAGCTCAAGCTAGCTAGCTAGCTCAAGCTCAAGCTAGCTAGCTCAAGCTCAAGCTAGCTAGCTCAAGCTCAAGCTAGCTAGCTAGCTCAAGCTCAAGCTCAAGCTAGCTAGCTCAAGCTCAAGCTCAAGCTAGCTAGCTAGCTCAAGCTCAAGCTAGCTAGCTAGCTCAAGCTCAAGCTAGCTAGCTAGCTCAAGTTCAAGCTAGCTAGCTAGCTCAAGCTCAAGCTAGCTAGCTCAAGCTCAAGCTAGCTAGCTCAAGCTCAAGCCAGCTAGCTCAAGCTCAAGCTCAAGCTAGCTAGCTAGCTCAAGCTCAAGCTCAAGCTAGCTAGCTAGCTCAAGTTCAAGCTAGCTAGCTAGCTCAAGCTCAAGCTAGCTAGCTCAAGCTCAAGCTAGCTAGCTCAAGCTCAAGCCAGCTAGCTCAAGCTCAATCTCAAGCTAGCTAGCTAGCTCAAGCTCAAGCTAGCTAGCTCAAGCTCAAGCTAGCTAGCTAGCTAGCTCAAGCTCAAGCTCAAGCTAGCTAGCTCAAGCTCAAGCTCAAGCTAGCTAGCTCAAGCTCAAGCTCAAGCTAGCTAGCTCAAGCTCAAGCTCAAGCTAGCTAGCTCAAGCTCAAGCTCAAGCTAGCTAGCTAGCTCAAGCTCAAGCTAGCTAGCTCAAGCTCAAGCTCAAGCTCAAGCTAGCTAGCTAGCTAGCTCAAGCTCAAGCTCAAGCTAGCTAGCTAGCTCAAGCTCAAGCTAGCTAGCTCAAGCTCAAGCCAGCTAGCTCAAGCTCAAGCTCAAGCTAGCTAGCTAGCTCAAGCTCAAGCTAGCTAGCTCAAGCTCAAGCCAGCTAGCTCAAGCTCAAGCTCAAGCTCAAGCTAGCTAGCTAGCTCAAGCTCAAGCTAGATAGCTAGCTCAAGCTAGCTAGCTAGCTCAAGCTCAAGCTCAAGCTAGCTAGCTAGCTAGCTCAAGCTCAAGCTAGCTAGCTCAAGCTCAAGCCAGCTAGCTCAAGCTCAAGCTCAAGCTAGCTAGCTAGCTCAAGCTCAAGCTAGCTAGCTCAAGCTCAAGCTCAAGCGAGCTAGCTAGCTCAAGCTCAAGCTAGCTAGCTAGCTCAAGCTCAAGCTAGCTAACTCAAGCTAACTCAGCTAGCTCAAGCTAACTCAAGCTAGCTAAAGCTAACTCAAGCTAACTCAAGCTAACTCAAGCTAACTCAAGCTAGCTAAAGCTAACTCAAGCTAACTCAAGCTAACCCGAGCTAACTCAAGCTAGCTCAAGCTAACCCAAGCTAGCTAAAGCTAACTCAAGCTAACTCAAGCTAATTCAAGCTAACTCAAGCTAACTCAAGCTAACTCAAGCTAACTCAAGCTAGCTAAAGCTAACTCAAGCTAACTCAAGCTAACTCAAGCTAACCCGAGCTAACTCAAGCTAACTGAAGGTAGCTAAAGCTAGTTCAAGCTAACTCAAGCTAGCTAAAGCTAAGACAAGCTAACTCAAGCTAACTCAAGCTAACTCAAGCTAACTCAAGCTAACTCAAGCTAGTTCAAGCTAACTCAAGCTAACTCAAGCTAACTCAAGCTAGCTAAAGCTAACTCAAGCTAACTCAAGCTAACTCAAGCTAACCCGAGCTAACTCAAGCTAACTCAAGGTAGCTAAAGCTAGTTCAAGCTAACTCAAGCTAGCTAAAGCTAAGACAAGCTAACTCAAGCTAACTCAAGCTAACTCAAGCTAACTCAAGCTAACTCAAGCTAGTTCAAGCTAACTCAAGCTAGCTAAAGCTAACTCAAGCTAACTCAAGCTAACTCAAGCTAGCTCAAGCTAACTCAAGCTAGTTCAAGCTAACTCAAGCTAGCTAAAGCTAACTCAAGCTAACTCAAGCTAACTCAAGCTAACTCAAGCTAGCTAAAGCTAACTCAAGCTAACTCAAGCTAACCCGAGCTAACTCAAGCTAGCTCAAGCTAACCCAAGCTAGCTAAAGCTAACTCAAGCTAACTCAAGCTAATTCAAGCTAACTCAAGCTAACTCAAGCTAACTCAAGCTAACTCAAGCTAGCTAAAGCTAACTCAAGCTAACTCAAGCTAACTCAAGCTAACCCGAGCTAACTCAAGCTAACTCAAGGTAGCTAAAGCTAGTTCAAGCTAACTCAAGCTAGCTAAAGCTAAGACAAGCTAACTCAAGCTAACTCAAGCTAACTCAAGCTAACTCAAGCTAACTCAAGCTAACTCAAGCTAGCTAAAGCTAACTCAAGCTAACTCAAGCTAACTCAAGCTAACCCGAGCTAACTCAAGCTAACTCAAGGTAGCTAAAGCTAGTTCAAGCTAACTCAAGCTAGCTAAAGCTAAGACAAGCTAACTCAAGCTAACTCAAGCTAACTCAAGCTAACTCAAGCTAACTAAAGCTAGTTCAAGCTAACTCAAGCTAGCTAAAGCTAACTCAAGCTAACTCAAGCTAACTCAAGCTAGCTCAAGCTAACTCAAGCTAGTTCAAGCTAACTCAAGCTAGCTAAAGCTAACTCAAGCTAACTCAAGCTAACTCAAGCTAACTCAAGCTAGCTAAAGCTAACTCAAGCTAACTCAAGCTAACCCGAGCTAACTCAAGCTAGCTCAAGCTAACCCAAGCTAGCTAAAGCTAACTCAAGCTAACTCAAGCTAATTCAAGCTAACTCAAGCTAACTCAAGCTAACTCAAGCTAACTCAAGCTAGCTAAAGCTAACTCAAGCTAACTCAAGCTAACTCAAGCTAACCCGAGCTAACTCAAGCTAACTCAAGGTAGCTAAAGCTAGTTCAAGCTAACTCAAGCTAGCTAAAGCTAAGACAAGCTAACTCAAGCTAACTCAAGCTAACTCAAGCTAACTCAAGCTAACTCAAGCTAACTCAAGCTAGTTCAAGCTAACTCAAGCTAACTCAAGCTAACTCAAGCTAGCTAAAGCTAACTCAAGCTAACTCAAGCTAACTCAAGCTAACCCGAGCTAACTCAAGCTAACTCAAGGTAGCTAAAGCTAGTTCAAGCTAGCTCAAGCTAGCTAAAGCTAAGACAAGCTAACTCAAGCTAACTCAAGCTAACTCAAGCTAACTCAAGCTAGTTCAAGCTAACTCAAGCTAGCTAAAGCTAACTCAAGCTAACTCAAGCTAACTCAAGCTAGCTCAAGCTAACTCAAGCTAGTTCAAGCTAACTCAAGCTAGCTAAAGCTAACTCAAGCTAACTCAAGCTAACTCAAGCTAGCTCAAGCTAACTCAAGCTAACTCAAGCTAACTCAAGCTAACCCGAGCTAACTCAAGCTAACTCAAGGTAGCTAAAGCTAGTTCAAGCTAGCTCAAGCTAGCTAAAGCTAAGACAAGCTAACTCAAGCTAACTCAAGCTAACTCAAGCTAACTCAAGCTAGTTCAAGCTAACTCAAGCTAGCTAAAGCTAACTCAAGCTAACTCAAGCTAACTCAAGCTAGCTCAAGCTAACTCAAGCTAGTTCAAGCTAACTCAAGCTAGCTAAAGCTAACTCAAGCTAACTCAAGCTAACTCAAGCTAGCTCAAGCTAACTCAAGCTAGTTCAAGCTAACTCAAGCTAGCTAAAGCTAACTCAAGCTAACTCAAGCTAACTCAAGCTAACTCAAGCTAGCTAAAGCTAACTCAAGCTAACTCAAGCTAACCCGAGCTAACTCAAGCTAGCTCAAGCTAACCCAAGCTAGCTAAAGCTAACTCAAGCTAACTCAAGCTAATTCAAGCTAACTCAAGCTAACTCAAGCTAACTCAAGCTAACTCAAGCTAGCTAAAGCTAACTCAAGCTAACTCAAGCTAACTCAAGCTAACCCGAGCTAACTCAAGCTAACTCAAGGTAGCTAAAGCTAGTTCAAGCTAACTCAAGCTAGCTAAAGCTAAGACAAGCTAACTCAAGCTAACTCAAGCTAACTCAAGCTAACTCAAGCTAACTCAAGCTAGTTCAAGCTAACTCAAGCTAACTCAAGCTAACTCAAGCTAGCTAAAGCTAACTCAAGCTAACTCAGCTAAAGCTAACTCAAGCTAACTCAAGCTAACTCAAGCTAACCCGAGCTAACTCAAGCTAACTCAAGGTAGCTAAAGCTAGTTCAAGCTAGCTCAAGCTAGCTAAAGCTAAGACAAGCTAACCCGAGCTAACTCAAGCTAACTCAAGGTAGCTAAAGCTAGTTCAAGCTAACTCAAGCTAGCTAAAGCTAAGACAAGCTAACTCAAGCTAACTCAAGCTAACTCAAGCTAACTCAAGCTAACTCAAGCTAACTCAAGCTAGTTCAAGCTAACTCAAGCTAACTCAAGCTAACTCAAGCTAGCTAAAGCTAACTCAAGCTAACTCAAGCTAACTCAAGCTAACCCGAGCTAACTCAAGCTAACTCAAGGTAGCTAAAGCTAGTTCAAGCTAACTCAAGCTAGCTAAAGCTAAGACAAGCTAACTCAAGCTAACTCAAGCTAACTCAAGCTAACTCAAGCTAACTAAAGCTAGTTCAAGCTAACTCAAGCTAGCTAAAGCTAACTCAAGCTAACTCAAGCTAACTCAAGCTAGCTCAAGCTAACTCAAGCTAGTTCAAGCTAACTCAAGCTAGCTAAAGCTAACTCAAGCTAACTCAAGCTAACTCAAGCTAACTCAAGCTAGCTAAAGCTAACTCAAGCTAACTCAAGCTAACCCGAGCTAACTCAAGCTAGCTCAAGCTAACCCAAGCTAGCTAAAGCTAACTCAAGCTAACTCAAGCTAATTCAAGCTAACTCAAGCTAACTCAAGCTAACTCAAGCTAACTCAAGCTAGCTAAAGCTAACTCAAGCTAACTCAAGCTAACTCAAGCTAACCCGAGCTAACTCAAGCTAACTCAAGGTAGCTAAAGCTAGTTCAAGCTAACTCAAGCTAGCTAAAGCTAAGACAAGCTAACTCAAGCTAACTCAAGCTAACTCAAGCTAACTCAAGCTAACTCAAGCTAGTTCAAGCTAACTTAATGAAGTTAACCCAAGCTAACTTGGGTTAATGAAGTCAAACTCAAGCTAACCCGAGCTAACTCAAGCTAACTCAAGCTAATTCAAGCTAACTCAAGCTAACTCAAGCTAATTCAAGCTAACTCAAGCTAATTCAAGCTAACTCAAGCTAGCTCAAGCTAACTCAAGCTAACCCAAGCTAACTTAAGCTAGCTTAAGCTAATTAAAGCTAATTAAAGCTAACTCAAGCTAACCCAAGCTAACTTAAGCTAGCTCTAGCTGGCTGCCACTGTTAGGCCATTTGGGAGCGCTTTTCTCGCACTCTGATTGGCTGCCACTGTTAGGCCATTTGGGAGCGCTTTTCTCGCACTCTGATTGGCTGCCACTGTTAGGCCATTTGGGAGCGCTTTTCTCGCACTCTGATTGGCTGCCACTGTTAGGCCATTTGGGAGCGCTTTTCTCGCACTCTGATTGGCTGCCACTGTTAGGCCATT
>NW_027453537.1:0-13038 GCF_964194025.1 Convolutriloba macropyga | reverse complement strand
CGCTCACTCCAGTTCCCCTTCAACAGTTTCACGTACTTTTCACTCTCTCTTCAGAGTGCTTTTCAACTTTCCCTCACGGTACTTGTTTACTATCGGTCTCGCTTTATAATTAGCTTTTGGAGAGACATATCTCCAGCTTCGAGTTGCACTTTCAAACAACTCTACTCATAGGAATGAGCCATTATGACTGGTATCGAAAATGACCTTTACAGGATTTTCACCTTCTTTGATGCTACTTTCCAGTAGACATCAGGACAAATTCACCAGTCTAGCATCAAACCATACCGGACACCGAGAAATGTTGCCATTTCTCTTCCCGATGAGCTTTTCCCTGTTCATTCGCCATTACTAAGGGATTCTCAGTTGATTTCTTTTCCTCCCCTTACTGATATGCTTAAGTTAAGGGGGTTCTCTCGCCCAATTCAGGTTATGTAGTTGATTGTCTCTTAATTGGTTCACTGACCAATATGAGACAGAAACCGATTCAGCAGTTTTGTTCGCTACTACTATCAAACACAGGTCGAAGTTTCCATTCAGTCATTAATTCCAACTTTCCAAATGTTGTTGTTTCAGCTTTCGCTTACTAGAAGCAACATAATACTCGCTGCAATACAGACCTCGGGAAACCCTCACCGTGAATAAGGTTCACTCACATATTTCACTACATTTTGCGTGGGATTGGAGATGAGGCTACTCG
This sequence comes from Convolutriloba macropyga, assembly GCF_964194025.1. Lineage (NCBI taxonomy): Eukaryota > Metazoa > Xenacoelomorpha > Acoela > Convolutidae > Convolutriloba > Convolutriloba macropyga. The sequence continues at coordinate 12,341 of NW_027453537.1, read as the reverse complement.
TTCTTGCTCAGTACTAGGCTGAAAATTAACGAAACTTCGTTACAACGTTCACATGTTGATGTTTCCGCTTTCGCGTACTCGAAACAACATAATACTAGTCTTTGTAATTTAGTTTCATAATTTCAACTGTTCTCATGCAGAATTTTTGCTCATTCTTATCCCAAATTTTGACCTGGCTACTAGTTACACTCCTTGTACTTATTGCAAAATGACCACAAATTTCAACAGCTTTCACATGTTGCTGTTTCGGCTTTCGCTTACTACAGTCAACATAATACTCGTTGCAAAATAAGTGCTCGGCATCTGCAATTTTCCAAAGACGAAGTTTCGCCAGTTCAATTTTCGCTCGCCAATTATGGCTACTAATTCACACGGTACTGAGCTCAACAACATTAAATTTGTTCAGCAAGACTTTCACATGTTGATGTTTTGGCTTTCGCCTACTAGAAGCACATAATACTCGTCTTGTTAGCTCATTCAATGAGAATAGCTTTTCCCGTTGAGAATTTTTGCCTTCAATTGGCGTTGTAGTGAGTTTGGCTACTCAGATCACCAAATACTTGTGACAATTCGAACCAGAAATGTTTTCAATTTTCACATGCTGATGTTTCGGATTCAACCTACTAGAAGCAGCATAATACTTGTATTCAACAATTTCTGTATCAAATCCCAGTTTTCTCTGGTGCATCTTTGCCAAACTATTCCAAACTGCCTGAGTCTGAATACCAATTACAGGTACTAGTAAATGCACGTTACTAAGGACTATATAGTTCTAGGTTACTGTACACAACGACGTTCACATGTTGATGTTTCAGCTGCCGCTTACTAGAAACAACATAATACTTATCGTGCATACCTTTCCATAACTTGTCCTTTTCAGATGCATTAGTTTCCCTTTGTCTTGGCTTCTACAGTCAGACTGGCTACTAGTAACAGCACAGTACTAATCACATATCGTTCTACAGTTTGCAGACAACTTTCACATGTTGATGTTTCAGCTTTCGCCTACTAGAAACAACATAATACTCGCTGTATACATTTGTAGTTCTCTATGTAACTTTCATGTGAAGAAGTTTCGCCAGTCTTTTTGACTGTCTCAAATCTGAGTCATGCTTAGGCTACTAGTTGCTTCATAGTACTTATCGCCTCGAGATCATTGAACAAAACTTGATTTTCACATGTTGCTGTTTCAGCTTCCGCTTACTAGAAACAACATAATACTAGTCTCATTAAGTTCCGTCTCTTTGCAATTTTCTTATGAAGAAAATTCGCCATCACAATGACTCCAGCAGTTCTTGATCAAGGAATGCAATCATTGATCAGAATGCTATTATTTGAATCGGTTCTGCTTTAAGTGTTCCAATTTTATTGGAAGCACCAACAATAGAACATCAATGTGTTCAATCGAGAGTTATATAACCCTGAATCGGACGCAGTCAACAGCCGAAGCCGAGACCGCCTTTTGCGTTAGAGAGGTCGGTAAACAAATCTTGCGATTCATACCGAATTAACACATATAGCTGTGCTCCTCTTCGTAAAGCGAGCCAAGTGATCCCCTGTTGAAGGATGTATTTGGACCAATCTAGTAGCATTTGGTTTCCAACAAGCTCTCCCAAGTTAGCTTACTTATTGGGCTTTTCAACCAATTCGGTTGGCTACAAGCATCATCAAAGTACTAGCCACAGTTTGATCGCAAAATTCTACGACTTTCACATGTTGATGTTTCGGCTTGCGCTTAGCCTACTATAAGCAACATAATACTAGTCATATCATAGAGCGTGATCAGCTTGTGACGTTCTCATGATGAAGTTTCACCAACAGTGTCTCACTTCGAGCTTAAATCCAGCTACTAGTAACTACACAGTACTGACTGCAACGATAACTTTTATCTATACCTTTCACATGCTGCGCTTTCGGCCAGGGCCTACTAACGTCAACATAATACTCGATATAAACTTTTGTTCATGATGCAGCTTCCCCATGCAGAAGTTTCGCCTTCAAATGCTCTCTTGGCCATATGACGTAAGAAAAGGTTACTAGTAACATCACAGTACTAGCCACAGTTTGATTGCAAAATTCTACGACTTTCACATGTTGATGTTTCGGCTTGCGCTTAGCCTACTAGAAGCAACATAATACTAGTCATATCATAGAGCGTGATCAGCTTGTGACGTTCTCATGATGAAGTTTCACCAACAGTGTCTCATTTCGAGCTTAAATCCAGCTACTAGTAACTACACAGTACTGACTGCAACGCTAACTTTTATCTATACCTTTCACATGCTGCGCTTTCGGCCAGGGCCTACTAACGTCAACATAATACTCGATATAAACTTTTGTTCATGATGCAGCTTCCCCATGCAGAAGTTTCGCCTTCAAATGCTCTCTTGGCCATATGACGTAACACAAGGTTACTAGTAACATCACAGTACTAGCCACAATTTGATCGCAAAATTCTACGACTTTCACATGTTGATGTTTCGGCTTGCGCTTAGCCTACTATAAGCAACATAATACTAGTCATATCATAGAGCGTGATCAGCTTGTGACGTTCTCATGATGAAGTTTCACCAACAGTGTCTCACTTCGAGCTTAAATCCAGCTACTAGTAACTACACAGTACTGACTGCAACGATAACTTTTATCTATACCTTTCACATGCTGCGCTTTCGGCCAGGGCCTACTAACGTCAACATAATACTCGATATAAACTTTTGTTCATGATGCAGCTTCCCCATGCAGAAGTTTCGCCTTCAAATGCTCTCTTGGCCATATGACGTAAGAAAAGGTTACTAGTAACATCACAGTACTAGCCACAGTTTGATTGCAAAATTCTACGACTTTCACATGTTGATGTTTCGGCTTGCGCTTAGCCTACTAGAAGCAACATAATACTAGTCATATCATAGAGCGTGATCAGCTTGTGACGTTCTCATGATGAAGTTTCACCAACAGTGTCTCATTTCGAGCTTAAATCCAGCTACTAGTAACTACACAGTACTGACTGCAACGCTAACTTTTATCTATACCTTTCACATGCTGCGCTTTCGGCCAGGGCCTACTAACGTCAACATAATACTCGATATAAACTTTTGTTCATGATGCAGCTTCCCCATGCAGAAGTTTCGCCTTCAAATGCTCTCTTGGCCATATGACGTAACACAAGGTTACTAGTAACATCACAGTACTAGCCACAATTTGATCGCAAAATTCTACGACTTTCACATGTTGATGTTTCGGCTTGCGCTTAGCCTACTAGAAGCAACATAATACTAGTCATATCATGGAGCGTGATCAGCTTGTGACGTTCTCATGATGAAGTTTCACCAACAGTGTCTCATTTCGAGCTTAAATCCAGCTACTAGTAACTACACAGTACTGACTGCAACGATAACTTTTATCTATACCTTTCACATGCTGCGCTTTCGGCCAGGGCCTACTAATGTCAACATAATACTCGATATAAACTTTTGTTCATGATGCAGCTTCCCCATGCAGAAGTTTCGCCTTCAAATGCTCTCTTGGCCATATGACGTAACACAAGGTTACTAGTAACATCACAGTACTAGCCACAATTTGATCGCAAAATTCTACGACTTTCACATGTTGATGTTTCGGCTTGCGCTTAGCCTACTAGAAGCAACATAATACTAGTCATATCATAGAGCTTGATCAGCTTGTGACATTCTCATGATGAAGTTTCACCAACAGTGTCTCATTTTGAGCTTAAATCCAGCTACTAGTAACTACACAGTACTGACTGCAACAATAACTTTTATCTATACCTTTCACATGCTGCGTTTTCGGCCAAGGCCTACTAACGTCAACATAATACTCGATATAAAATTTTGATCATGATGCAGCTTTCCCATGCAGAAGTTTCGCCTTCAAATGCTCTCTTGGCCATATGACGGAACACCAGGTTACTAGTAACATCACAGTACTAGCCACAGTTTGATTGCAAAATTCTACGACTTTCACATGTTGATGTTTCGGCTTGCGCTTAGCCTACTAGAAGCAACATAATACTAGTCATATCATAGAGCGTGATCAGCTTGTGACGTTCTCATGATGAAGTTTCACCAATAGTGTTTCATTCGAATTGGTTCTGCTTTAAGCTCTCCAATTGTTTTGGATGAACCAGTTTTGCCCTTCGAAGCCACTTTTGTGAGCTTTTGTGGGTCTTTACCAAGAGGATATACCTCAAGGCCTCTTTCAATTCCTTTAAGTTCTTTCAACTCCTTTACAGTTTCTAGGTTCACATAGCTGCAAACCTTATTTCTAGTTTTAAGTCTGGCCAACTTGGGGAGAGTTGGTGCAGACCGTGACCAATTCTAGTAGGATGCCACAACAAGAATGTGATCAACTTAGCTTGTCGATGAACCTGCCCCACATTCAAACAACTCTATCGCCTTTTCCTCGTATAGTTATATGCGAGGGCCTCTCATAGAGAGCGCTGTTAGCAACCTTTTCCACATAGACGATAAAGTTGTGAGTGTTTTGCACATGGCTGTTGTCATCACCACGTGACGAGTCAACTCAGCTTGACTCTCTACACTCCGACAAGCTTTGCACATACGCCTTTAGTTCAGTATGTGTCTTTAATCTGACTCCGGTGCCTCAAGCCGGAAAAATTGTCAGATTATGATCATTATCGGTTAGTCATCCCGATGCAAGATCGTATCGTACTGTCTTTGTCTACCTCCAGATTCCGAAGAACAGGAGGAGACTCTCCCAGACCTACATATCTGGGAGAATGTTCAGAGGGCGAGAAGCTGTGGATTACTCTCCCCTAAGAACTGACTAAACTTTACCCTCGTCCAAGGTAAGTTTATTTTAGCTAGCCTTCTATGTAAAGGATCTGAGGCTAAGCTGTGTTTTTTCGAGCCTTTGGCTCGGAGCAAGTTCAGTGGGCGCCCCGAGTAGCTCAACTCTTTCCCACTGAACAGCGCAACGCTCTGTCACTCGCTGGGATTTTTGCGTGTCGGTTCTAACCACGCGACTTGTGGACCTTTTTAGGCCTTTCTCATTCACAAGTCTATAGCTGGGCTTCTATAACCCAGCTTCTGAGATCTAGATAGCTGCAGTTCTGCTAGGCTGCTTTTGCTAACTAGTCTCCCTTTAAGCAGTCCCTTGCCATGACTGCTGAACTATGTATCCACACAAGTAGTTTTTGAGCTCGATACATAATTCGAGATTGGTTGCCAAGCAATCTCTAGCGACAGAGCGTCATGCGCACTACAGACATGGCCTCTACCAGCAGCCATGCCCGAAGGAATCAATCACTGATCCTTCCGCAGGTTCCCCTACGGAAACCTTGTTACGACTTTTACTTCCTCTAGACAATTAAGCTCGATCCGCTTCATCCCGTTGCCGGAGACCGAAGTCCCAACAGTAGGAATTTGCAATTCTTGCTTAACTATCCAATCAGTAGTAGCGACGGGCGGTGTGTACAAAGGGCAGGGACGTAATCCCTATGAGTTGTTGACTCATAAGTACCAGGAATTCCTGGTTCACGTCTGCAAGTTACAACAGACGATCCCCTTGAAGCGCTGTACTTTTCTCTGATTGCCCAGTCCATTTCGGACCAAGGGCTGAGTACTCAATCTAAAAGTACACAGTGTAGCGCGCGTGCAGTCCAGAACATCTAAGGGCATCACAGACCTGTTATAGCCTCACTTCATCTGCGGTATTTAATTCCGCATAGTTCCTCTAAGAAGTGTTTGAATTCACATATAGTGAATTTCATTATTTAGATGGAGAAGATCTCGTTCGTTATCGGAATTAACCAGACAGATCACTCCACTAACTAAGAACGGCCATGCACCACCGCCCATATAATCATGAAAGATATTCAATCTGTCAATCCTTAAGATGTCTGGACCGGGTGAGTTTTCCCGTGTTGAGTCAAATTAAGCCGCAGGCTCCACTCCTGGTGGTGCCCTTCCGTCAATTCCTTTAAGTTTCGATTTTGCAACCATACTTCCCCCGGAACCAATAAACTTTGGTTTCCCGGTTAATCTCTTGCCAAGTCAAGATCGACTTTGACAAATTGTAGGTTGGTATAGTTTATGGTCAGAATTACGAGGGTATCTAATCCTCTTCAATACTCTGACTTTCGTTCTTGATTAATGAAAACATTCTTGGCAAATGCTTTCGCAGTAGTTTGTCTTGCCACGATCCAAGAATTTCACCTCTAACGTAGCAATACAAATGCCCCCGTCTGTTCCTTTCAATCATTACCGCACTCAGCCAACCGGCATCAATCGAGTAGCGGGTCATTCTCCATTATTCCATGCTTTATTATTCGATCCCAAAGGATGCTTTGAACACTCTAATTTTCTCAGGGTGAAAACACCGTTTCCACAGTTCGTCACATTTAAGTGCAAACTATTTCTTCGATGCGAAGGATGAGCGGAACGAGTCAACAGATTTAACTGAAGACCATGTTGCCGTTCTACTCAAACAGATCCAACTATGAGCTTTTTAAACGCAGCAACTATTGCATACGCTTGTAGAGGCTGGTATTACCGCGGCTGCTGGCACCAGACTTGCCCTCTACTCGTTCATCAATGGAGCTTTTAAGTCCATTCCATTCTGATTACAAACCATAAAGGTTCATATCATTATTTCTAGTCACTACCTCCTCGTGCGGAGAGTGGGTAATTTGCGTGCCTGCTGCCTTCCTTGGATGTGGTAGCCGTTTCTAAGGCTCCCTCTCCGGAATCGAACCCTGATTCCCCGTTACCCGTCACAACCATGGTAGTCCGTTACACTACCATCATAGGTTGATAGGTCAGAAATTCGGAAGTTCCGTCCCCAAGCCGAAGCTATCTGGGATCTTTCAGTTACTAGGACTCATCACGGGATGTGTCTGTACTTAGCAAATCACCCGGTGTAGTCTTGTAAAAGTCTCCGACAGTGTCGGACAATCAGCATGCATTAGCTGCAGGGTTACCGCAGTTATTCATTTAGCTTGCAAATCAACTAATAGATAGTAACTGATTTAATGAGCCATTCGCGGTTCCACTTTTTCAAGCTTCGCTTGCACATGCATGGCTTAGTCTTTCAGACAAGCATATGGCAACTGACAGGATCAATCAGTTTAATTGTACTTTGAACAATCTTTCGATTTGTTCGAATTTAGAAAGACATAGCCTTGCGGCCTCGTCAATCTTGCTTTGAGCTTTTTAAATCACGAAGAGTTTCAATGCATGCTTTGGCATGGCTACTAGTTACTACACAGTACTCTACACACTTAGAGTTACCCACGATTACACATTTCACATGCTGATGTTTCGGCTCGCGCGTACTAGAAACAGCATAATATACTATGTGTACTGGTAGATAGCGCTCTGTGAGCATTTCCCATGAGCAGGTTTTGCCCTCCAAATCTCTGTTCTACTGTTACCAATACCGGCTAACAACTGTATCATACTAGGGAGAATTGACTCATGATTTAAAAACCAGATGTTCACATGTCGATGTTTCGGCTCTCGCCTACTAGAAACAACATAATACTAGTCTGTTAAAAATCTCAATCACGCCGCCTCTTCAGATACAGAAGTTTTACCTTTTATTGGTTAGAGAACAGCTTTCCAGCTGTCGACATGGTTACTAGTAACAACACCGTACTCAACACAAAAACTTTTCAACTTCACAACTTTCACATGCTGATGTTTCTGCTTTCGCATACTAGAAACAGCATAATACTTATTGTTTTGTCAAGTAATTTGTGTGTCTTTCCCATGTGAAGTTTCACCGGTCAACAATGTTTCCCTGACCAATTACGGCTACTAGTAGCTGTATAATACTAGGGAAAATGATTGAGGATTTAATATCAGATTTTCACATGTTGATGTTTCGGCTTTCGCCTACTAGAAACAACATAATACTAGTCTGCTAAGAAATCTCGCTCAAATTGCCTTTTCACATACAGAAGTTTCACCTTCTATTGGTTAGAGAACAGTTCTCAGCTGTCGACATGGTTACTAGTAACAACATCGTACTCAACACAAAAATTCTTCAACTTCACAACTTTCACATGCTGATGTTTCTGCTTTCGCGTACTAGAAACAGCATAATACTTATTGCTTTGTCAAGAAGTGTGTGTGTCTTTCCCATGCGAAAGTTTCACCGGTCAGCAATAATTGCCGTGTCCAATTAAGGTTACTCATAGCTGTATAATACTAGGGAAAATGATTGAGGATTTAATATCAGATTTTCACATGTTGATGTTTCGGCTTTCGCCTACTAGAAACAACATAATACTAGTCTGCTAATAAATCTCGCTCAAATTGCCTTTTCACATACAGAAGTTTCACCTCTTCTTGGTCACTGTACAGATGATGCTGTCTGTTCTTTATTTGGTTCTGCTTATTATAAGGAGGGGCATCACTCCTTCCTCCTTGGTTTGCATGCATTAAGCCTGCTTTGTGAAAAGCGTATCTTTCTAGCTTTTCTTCGCCTTACTCGAGTAGGACGATACAATCCAGACATTAGTCAGTCTTGGTGTAAAGTCACTGAGTATTATTCGGTTCTGCTTTATTCAGCAATATGCTGTATAATTGTTGTAATTTGCGAACATATTTGTTCTCAGTTCCGAACTACTAGCGACGACAGATTACCAGCGGTCATGAGCCATCAAGGTAGTTCTTTGGTGCATCAAGTAGAGAGGTGCCATCAAACAACACTTCCCTAATAATGCTACACACATAGAATTTGCTACAGTGCAGCTTTTTACTTTGCAAAATTTGCGCACAAATTTTGCATAGAATAAATGTTTTATCAAGATTTTTAGATCCCCTCCCTTGAGAGAACGTTACTCCTTTAAGTGAACACCCCGCGGCGTCCTGTTGTTATTGCTTATAACCATTTCGCAAGCCGGAGGCATAATGCACTACGCAAGCCGCTACTTTGGCACAGAGGCACCTAGTTTTACACCCGGGACTTCAGGTGGCCCAGTTTTACACCAGTACAGCGGTGCCAGTTGGTAACCCGGTGGATCCTCGGAGACCAGACATGATCATAGATCAAACCCGATGTATGCTACTCCTGAACGTATAGTATCTCCACTGTGCAATGAAATTATCGTTCGTTTCGGGCCTTCCTATACGTTCAGCAGACAATCGCTAGGAATTCACCTCGTGACCCGTGGTGACCACACTGGATTTCAAGTTTATTGATTTGGACAGACCTGTCATTTATTTTGCTTTTCAGCTTCAGTTCTGCTCGATCTAGCTTGCCTAAGGCTTGATCTCGCTTTGCTCACCCCTGTAGGAGCCTCTACTAGTACCACTCGGAGTAATGGGGAATCCACCAGACCTAATCGATGAATGCCATCAAACAACAAACATCATACCCGGCTTCATCAGGCATATTTTATTACTTCCGAGAGGTACTTTAGTATCAGATCTTTCTCCATGCCTCTTATGAGGACCCGTCAGACCTTTCGGTTTATCGTTTAGCTTCAGTCCTGCTCGATCTAGCTTTCCCAAGGCTCGATCTAGCTCTATTCGCCCCACTAGAGGGCTCTCTAAGACCCCTCGGTCTTAGTGTTAGCTCCGGTACTGCTCGGTCGTGCTTGCTGAAGGCCCGACCCAGCTTTAGTTAGATTCTCGTACTTTCTCTTGGCCTCTCTAGGAGGACCAGACAGACCTCTCGGTCTATCGTTTAGCTTCAGTCCTGCTCGATCTAGCTTGCCCAAGGCTTGATCAAGCTCTATTCGCCCCGCTAGAGGGCTCTCTAAGACCCCTCGGTCTTAGTGTTATCTTCTGTAATGCCTAACCAAGCTTACTACAGGCCTTGGTCAGGTCTTTATCGGTCACCGATTAGTAACAGACCAATCATAGGGCCTTCCACCCTATCCGGGTTGAGGTCTTTAGTCCAGCCATATTTTGACAAGACACCTCTCCCTAATAATGCCCCACACATAGAATTACTGTCCATGCAGTATTTAACTTGTGTTTTTTTTCTAAAATTTGATTTTCACTTTTTGGAGGTTCATTTGCTCCTCTGACACTCTTTCAGCTTCAATCTTACTCGATCTAGCTTTCCCAAGGCTCGATCTAGCTCTATTCGCCCCACTAGAGGGCTCTCTAAGACACTTCGGTCTTAGTGTTAGCTCCGGTCTTGCTCAATCGTGCTTGCTGAAGGCGCGATCAAGCTTTAGTTAGCTTCTCGTACTTCCTCTTGGCCTCTCTAGGAGGACCAGACAGACCTCTCGGTCTATCGTTTAGCTTCAGTCCTGCTCGATCTAGCTTTCCCAAGGCTCGATCTAGCTCTATTCGCCCTGCTAGAGGGCTCTCTAAGACCCCTCGGTCTTAGTGTTAGCTCCGGTACAGCTCGGTCGTGCTTGCTGAAGGCCCGATCAAGCTTTAGTTAGATTCTCGTACTTTCTCTTGGCCTCTCTAGGAGGACCAGACAGACCTCTCGGTCTATCGTTTAGCTTCAGTCCTGCTTGATCTAGCTTTCCCAAGGCTCGATCTAGCTCTATTCGCCCTGCTAGAGGGCTCTCTAAGACCCCTCGGTCTTAGTGTTAGCTCCGGTACAGCTCGGTCGTGCTTGCTGAAGGCCCGATCAAGCTTTAGTTAGCTTCTCGTACTTTCTCTTGGCCTCTCTAGGAGGACCAGACAGACCTCTCGGTCTATCGTTTAGCTTCAGTCCTGCTCGATCTAGCTTTCCCAAGGCTCGATCTAGATCTATTCGCCCTGCTAGAGGGCTCTCTAAGACCCCTCGGTCTTAGTGTTAGCTCCGGTACAGCTCGGTCGTGCTTGCTGAAGGCCTGATCAAGCTTTAGTTAGCTTCTCGTACTTTCTCTTGGCCTCTCTAGGAGGACCAGACAGACCTTTCGGTCTCTTGCTTAGCTTCAGTCCTGCTCGATCTAGCTTTCCCAAGGCTCGATCTAGCTCTATTCGCCCCGCTAGAGGGCTCTCTAAGACCCCTCGGTCTTAGTGTTAACTCCTGTAATGCCTAACCAAGCTTACTACAGGCCTTGTTCAGGTCTTTATCGGTCACCGATTAGTAACAGACCGATCATGGGGCCTTCCACCCTATCCCGGGTTGAGGTCTTTAGTCCAGCCATATTTTGACAAGACACCTCCCCCTAATAATGCCCCACACATAGAAATACTGTCCATGCAGTATTTAACTTGTGTTTTTTCTAAAATTTGATTTCACTTTTTGGAGGTTCATTTGCTCCTCTGACACTCTTTCAGCTTCAATCTTACTCGATCTAGCTTTCCCAAGGCTCGATCTAGCTCTATTCGCCCCACCAGAGGGCTCTCTAAGACACTTCGGTCTTAGTGTTAGCTCCGGTCTTGCTCAATCGTGCTTGCTGAAGGCGCGATCAAGCTTTAGTTAGCTTCTCGTACTTTCTCTTGGCCTCTCTAGGAGGACCCAGACAGACCTCTCGGTCTATCGTTTAGCTTCAGTCCTGCTCGATCTAGCTTTCCCAAGGCTCGATCTAGCTCTATTTCGCCCCGCTAGAGGGCTCTCTAAGACCCCTCGGTCTAGTGTTAGCTCCGGTACAGCTCGGTCGTGCTTGCTGAAGGCCCGATCAAGCTTTAGTTGGCTTCTCGTACTTTCTCTTGGCCTCTCTAGGAGGACCAGACAGACCTCTCGGTCTATCCTTTAGCTTCAGTCCTGCTCGATCTAGCTTTCCCAAGGCTCGATCTAGCTCTATTCGCCCCGCTAGAGGGCTCTCTAAGACCCCTCGGTCTTAGTGTTATCTCCTGTAATGCCTAACCAAAGCTTACTACAGGCCTTGGTCAGGTCTTTATCGGTCACCGATTAGTAACAGACCGATCATAGGGCCTTCCACCCTATCTGGGTTGAGGTCTTTAGTCAGCCATATTTTGACAAGACACCTCCCCCTAATAATGCCCACACATAGAATTACTGTTTATGCAGCTTTTCACTTGTGAAATTTTTAATTTTCGCAATTATTATAGAATAAGTGTTTGCGCAGCTTTTCATAGGTCGAGCTCTAGCTAGCTAGCTCAAGCTAGCTAGCTAGCTCAAGCTCAAGCTATCTAGCCTCAAGCTCAAGCCAGCTAGCTCAAGCTCAAGCTAGCTAGCTAGCTCAAGCTCAAGCTAGCTAGCTAGCTCAAGCTCAAGCTAGCTAGCTCAAGCTCAAGCTAGCTAGCTCAAGCTCAAGCTAGCTAGCTAGCTCAAGCTCAAGCTCAAGCTAGCTAGCTCAAGCTCAAGCTCAGCTAGCTAGCTAGCTCAAGCTCAAGCTAGCTAGCTAGCTCAAGCTCAAGCTAGCTAGCTAGCTCAAGCTCAGCTAGCTAGCTCAAGCTCAAGCTCAAGCTCAAGCTAGCTAGCTAGCTCAAGCTAGCTAG
>NW_027453536.1:0-39665 GCF_964194025.1 Convolutriloba macropyga | reverse complement strand
GACCTTTTTTAAAGGTTTTATTTTCAAGGTCGTGAAAATCATTAGATATCAAAAGAGATATTTTTTGTAGTTTCTTTTATTACTCAACAAGAGCTCAATAAGTCAGGTTCTTTCTATCAGAATATGTGTTAGGACTTAATAAAGAACAGAAAAGTATTGTCAACAATCAAAATTTCATTTACAGTTCAATTATAATTAGTGTCCAGGCTAAAAACATTATTAAACAACAAACTATAAATTTAATAAAAATCAAAAGGTATTACTGGTTTGCTTTGACAGCAATGAGATTTCTCTTTAGCGCGTTTTTTTTGTTAAAACAACGAAATTAAACTGAAATATGAACAAATATCACAGCAAACTATTAAATTAAGCATAAACATATGTAAAGTAAATGTATATAAGCTATGTAGAGTAAATTGTTTATCGCTAGAAAGAAGAGATCTGTAAAACCCGTAAATTTGACAATTTATAAAACAATTATAGGCAAAAAATTCAATTGAACTTTGATAATACGTTTTTGAAGCTGTTAAAATTATAGTCACTGAGATAAATAGGTCAATTTATTTGCATCTTTTTCAGCGTCGGTAATGTTATTTGAAAGTTGTCATTAGAAAATTAATGGAACAAGACAAAAAAATTTAAACTTGATAGTTGCTTGAAGTAATAAAAATTAAGAAAACTTGTAGTATCAAAGCTGGAAAAACCGCTACATAAAACATAAAAATACAGCAAATACTAAAATTTAATTGACTACAACAAAGTGACAACTCTTCGGAGGCTAAACGAGAAGCTGACAATTTTGGCAATGATCAAAATCTCACTGTTTTTTTAAGAACAAATATTTTTAAAAATCATATTACTAAAACGTTTTAAACTAAGAGAATTTAGATTAAATACTCTGTGTTTTTTTATAACGCCAAAAACCTTGAGTTATACTTCAAGTTTCCAGTTTTTTAGAACACAAAAAACTGCAAAAATTAAAAGTTTTTCATTGACAGCTCATTTACAAGTTAAAAAAAATCTGTCAAAAATTTATGTTTGATTTGAAATCATTCCCCTCTGCGTTCAACATAAACAAGAAACAACATATGCCAAAAAATATTTAAAAAGACAGCTATGCAATACCATTCAATTTTTTTTAAATTCACGATTAGTCCAAACTGGACCTAACTTTGCTGCTTGTCAATTAAAAAAAAGGTAATTGTTTCCTACGATGGCGAAATAGAATTTTTCAATTGCACAGAGTATATCGAAAAATCATGGGTTTCGGATAATTATAGTGTTAAAATAGAAACGCCAAATTTTTCGCCAACACACTCTCTTAGGGAGCAGAAGTGAAACTAGCCCTCTTTGGAGTTTCAGAAGAATGTGCCAGCTGCTTTTAGGTTTTCACTTTCGGGGAAATGAAAAAAGGCTGAATTTTGGAAATTTTAACTTAAACTGTTAGCCGAAAATTCGGATTAAACAGTTTAGCAACAGCTCTCTGTCTTGAAATTTTAAATCAATAACACTATCGTTCAGCATTTATAAGTTTCTTGATGCAAACTTCACAAAAGATTACGCAAATTTACAGAAAAACTGAAGGAAAAAAATAAATAAGTCAATTGTTCTCAAAATTTTAAACCTCAATAACTCCGTGTAAAGAATGAACTTCAAAAAATATTTTGTTTTCTCTATTCTACTATGAACAGGCTCTCTTTCTGGAAGGACAACTCTCTACACTAAATATGTCGTTTGGTCAAAAATGACAAACAATCATTTCAGCATATAGTTCCTCCCTCACTAGACTGGGTTTGAACAGAAATAGATATCTGGTTCAAACTGTTATGACAGTAACTATGCACAGTTACGTTTCTTTAATATTTATGGTCTTAAATGTGGCATGGTCTGGTAGCATCGGGAAATTGGGAAAGGTTTAAAAAATTTTAACAACCAAGTACTAACCAATAATCAAAACATCTCCTTTTTATGCACTCATGATTGAATGCAGTCTTTTTCATTAGAAAAGATTGTTTTTAGTTTAGTTTAATGTTTAGGGAAGTTTAATCTGTCATGGTTCTTGTGTTTTTTTTCTGTTTTTTTTGTTTCTTTAAAGTAGTGAAGTACAACTGCAATGAACATTTAATGAATTCCAATCAGGACCAATTCTTACCAGAGCAGTAGCTCTTACTTACAAGCATAGCGTGGTTGCCATAAAACCAACTGGTTCTAAGTTCTCCATCTTGTACATTACATATCTGACGCATTTGTTTCACGAGGATTGATCTCTTTAGCTAAGTCAACTTTGAACAAGTAGAGCTTCTTATCCATTTTTTGTTTATCTTATGGAAATTTGCAATGTGTATTTGCTTGTTCTCTTTCTCTCTCTCAGCCTTCTTGTATGATCTGACATTGTAAAATTTTGAGCAATTAGAAATTGAAATAAATTCTGAAATTTTGTAAGTTTTTAATGCTAAATAAGTAACCTTCTTTCGATTCTCGCTGCGTTGAATCGTTTCCCCTTTTTTTTAAAGCTATTAAAGGTATAAATGAGACATTTGCGAACTGAATACGAAGAACAGCAGATTGAAGGCAGTTAGAAAATCTGCTCAAAAGGCATAAAATTTAATCATCGCTTTATATATGCACAATATTGGTACAAGCTTAGAATTTCGAACTACTTCTGGAACTCAAACTTCTTGCGTCAGCAAATTGAATTATCATTGGAACAAAGACAATCTTTCAAACAGTGACAGACATATAATTATATTGTAACTCAATTAACATCCAAACAATAGCAAAATTGAGTCGTATTGTTAACATAAAATAATTTAGGTCAAAATTGACTTCCTGTTTCATCGAAGGGTGAAAAGTGTGATCAGAGTTAGAGTCTTTGTTGTTCACCACCACCGACTGGGGTTAAGTCTGCCTCTCTTCATGCTTCCCGAGTTATCTGAAACACGTCACGTGGTTCAACAACATGACGTCATCGTCTAACGCAGCTTGAATTTTTCTGAATATTTTATTCAGACCTTGTTCAACCTTATAGTCAATAGTAGTGGCCCAGACCAACGATACACTGCTTCTGATAGATTGAAATATTCCGCAAAGTGTTCCATTGCATTTGGGAATATAGATAATGCATTACATTGATTTGGCTCTTTGATATGGAGAATTTTATCGTTGATCGTGTTCACCGTCCACCCCGGGTCCCATATCGAAAGTTTGTATTCCCTTGCACAAGTGAACACACCAGAGATATCATGGTACCCCCAAAAGGTTGGACAAAAATGTACGAAATTCTCGATATGAACACAGTGAGAGGTCCACGACCTCAGACAAGTATTCGCAAGACAGACTTGGGTTGCGGACGGGGGGGACTAGACCGAAATGTGCCATTGGCCTGACCAAACAGACTTCGGCAGCCCTTGATCACACCAAACAGACTTTGGTCATTATTGGCCAGACTGGCTAGACCAAACAGACCCTAAACCTTATCATCGGCAAAAACCATTATTCACACCAAATGGACTCTTGCTCAGAACAAAATGAGGGCATTGGTCAGACCAAACACGCCAAAGTGTGAGTGCTGGCCAAATCAAATTTAATTATTGGCGAGACCAAAAATTGGCCAGACGTTCGGCGCGACGGAAAGAACTATCAAATCTGGTGGAGCCGGACCCCTTTGTCTGCAATCCCAATCGGTCAGGCCAGTCAGCCAGGCAGCAAACAGTCGGTTCTTCTTTCGTTCTATCTTTGAAGCTTACGCTGTAGAAAACAAACCATTGCTTACGTCAATTGCAACTTATAACTTATAACACGTGTGACATAAAAAACTTCAAGTTGAATGTTTAGAAACTGACAAAAATACTGTGCTTGAAGCGTTTTACACTGGAATGCGAACCCTTTTCCCATACTATAAAGTTGCATTATATCTCAGTTACAAAAAAACTATGAATTTTGAGTAATTTTTTTCGAACACTTTTACCATTTATTTGTTAAGTAAGGTGCATTATTTACAAAATTGAGTGTGGTAAGGACGTCAAGTCATGGACATTGGAGAATCTTCAAGTAATTTTGCAAACGACACATCAGGTATCAGTGGTGATACAAATCTGTCAAAAAATTCTTTTGATGAACTATCAAAAATTGTTGTTGGTCTGATCGAGACTAATAAGAATCAGGAATTAAAAATTCAAGAATTGGAAAAAAAGCAGCAAGAGATGAACGATCACTTGAGAGCACAAGAACGTTATACTAGCAAAGACTGTGTGATCATTTGTAGTCCACCATTCGATTCAAAAGATTAACGGAATGTGCTTAAAAATATTTTAATTTTTTTTGAAAAATATCTTGGAATCAAACTGCGGGAGGACCGAATAAAAGCCTGCCATATTCTTCCTGGCAAGGGGTTACATGTTTGCCGTGACTCAGTAATATGGTAGTTCATGTATTTTGACGAAAAACATCGAGTATTTGGGGCCAAAAGGAAATTGAAAAAGTTGAAGAACCCACTGAACAATTTGAACAGGTATATCAACGAGCGGCTACCAAAGCATGAAGCGCAAATCAACAGTGAAGCTGAAAAGATGGTCTTGATTACTTCCACTAAAAACTGTGCAATATCCGTAATGGTCCGGAATTCTCAAAACAAAACTTCGTTCCAACCCGTTAACTATGTCAAAGACCTCAATAAAGTCAAAAATGCTGTGCTGAAAGACCCGGCCAGAGAAAAACCAAAGTTTGGCACTAATTACTATCGAACGGTAACATCAAGCGAACAAGAAAAATATTCTCCTGAAATGAAAAAGCAGAGGAAAAACTAAACTGGAAAAACCTGCCATAATTCTAAAATTCAATAATTTTTGTTTATAATAATTTGAAAATTTGAGTTGTAACTTTGATTTCTATCCAGTACCAGTACTTCACTTTATTGTCGAAAAGTGGCTCATGCATAGCTTAAATGTGACATTTAGTGCCTTCCACTAGCTAATAGCTGCAATACGCAGCCTGTCGTTTTCCGGCTAGGGTTTTTTTTCAATTTTTTTCTTTTTTTTAAATTGAGGTTCCTTTTATTAAACTTTAGAATGTTCCAACTTAGTGCTCGCGATACCCGCAGCCTAAAGCAGCACATAATTTTTTAACCGTGAATAGAACATCACGAGGAACAAAAGTCTTGCGATATACGCAAAATAGTTGTTTACAGCTCGAGATTCCTTTCCAGGCGTTTGGAATTTGTGATATTCTTAAATAACAAATAAACCTAGACAAAAAGAAAATAAACCTAACACAAGAAAATAAACCTAGACAAAAAGAAAATAAACCTTACCTGACAAAAAGAAATAAACCTAACACAGAGATCATCATTGAAATACTTAGGTATAGAATTGGATGACAATCTGAATTTCGGCGAACATATTAAAAACCTTTGCTCAAAACTGAACAAATTCCCAGGACTTTTTTACCGGCTCCGATCGATTTTAACTGTTAAACAAATGTTATTAACATACAAAGTTTATGTCCAGCCTGTTGTGAGCTATGGTGTAGTAGTCTGCGGAACAAGTAACAAAACATTAATTTTGCCACTTGAGTCGAAAATAAAACAAATTACACGAATTATCTTTAATAAACCTAAATCAACCTCCACTGGCCTGGAACGCGAACCAAATCACTTTTATTCGATTAGAGTCATGCACCGTTTTGAAATGTTGAAAAAATTAGCTGAAATTTTAGGAGCAGAATGCCATATTGATTGTCTCAAAAACGTAATTACTAGAAAAGAAATTGAAACACTGCAAGCAAAGGAATCCAATCAAAGCAACTTAAAACTGCAAACAAAAGCAGCGGCCTAAGTCCTAATAGATTAGGAGTAAGAATACGAAAATTGCTTAACTTCATTTTAAAGTTTTATCCTAATTTTGCTTTAAGAAGTGCAACATCTGAGTGCAAGAGAACTTAAGCAATTCTTATCTAGTTTCAGTGACAATTTTTTCGTAGACAACTTTGAACTGTTTGCTTTGTTTTATTAACAAAAACTCCATAGATTTCATAAAATTCAGAATATGGTTTTGAGGTTTCCCCCTATTTTCTCTTAACATGATACACCACGCATTCACACCTTGCTCATAGTAATGGTACTGGTAATCGCTGGAACTTTTGGACCTATTGGTGACCTGTCGAGTAGATTTGCTATTTTGGTACATAATTTATACCATATGTGTTGCAAACAATTGTACATCCTACTCGAGAACAATTTATTATTATTATAGTACATGTCACTATCTGGGACTTTATCTGCGAACGCATAAACACTTAAAAAAACCGGTCTTATAGCAGCAGGAAAGTTTTTGCATGAAAGAACGAAAGTATATACATGAAGCGCAAAAATGTACACAAAAGTGTAACACAGGTTAGATACGAAAGAATAAAAGTTATAAATTAAAATGTACAAAACTCTGAAGGCAAAAGAAGAAAATACTGGATGCAGACATTTTTGGCCTAAAGTTTTCTGACACTAATTTGCTTAAAATTACAAAAACACTAATTTGCAATAGTCTGACACTAATTTGCAAATTACAAATTTTGCTAATGATGAAAAACTATTCAGTGCAGTATATATTTATATATATATATATATATATATATATATAAACTATTGCAGTAATTTCGCTTATTGACTACGGTAGTGGGGAAAATTTGATTGTTG
Source organism: Convolutriloba macropyga (assembly GCF_964194025.1). NCBI lineage: Eukaryota > Metazoa > Xenacoelomorpha > Acoela > Convolutidae > Convolutriloba > Convolutriloba macropyga. The sequence continues at coordinate 32,980 of NW_027453536.1, read as the reverse complement.
TTTGGTTCTCAAGATGTTACTCCTGCAAATCTAAGTTATGTTCTGTTAAAATTGTCCTTGTTTGTAACAAGAGCTGGGATCCTTGTTCTCAGCTCAATTAGAACGCCATTTTGCGTTTTGAAAAAATATTTTAACTTCATCTTGGTTTAAAGTATTTTACGTAAGAACTATAAAAAAGTACAAAAAATGGCTGGCTGTTAACAATTTTTTTTCATCTGTCAACTTTATTCAAGTTGTTGTCAGAAAATAGTATTTGCAGTTCGTTCTAATACTTGTTCTATTCCAAATAACTTTAACAACAGTGAAACTAAACGTTCTAGAAAACGGTAACAAGTGTACCTTAACATATTGACACATGTACACATAATAATACCAAATAATCCATAAGAGTCAAATTACAAAAGTACAATATTGGTGGCACAAAAGTTTAAAAACAACTATCTGCTGGAAATTTTTTTTTTATAAGTTTCACCATTTAATTAAAACTGTAAGTTCCGTTCCTTTTTTTATGCCACTGACGCATCTACGACTATTTTGTTTTTTCTTAAATAAAAAACTGTATGAATTAGCTAAAGATATTACTTAAAAAACGTGTCCTTTCTTAAAGTTGTAGTTTAGTTAACTTTTCGCAACGCCGAACTGTAACACCTGGCCTGATTTCTACTGCAATATTTGCAAGTCATTGATTATTCTCAATAGTTGCAAAATTTTGCAATATTGATCAGTGTGCACGAAAAATTTTAAACAATGCGACAGTAAATTGCATTATATTATGTTTTTGATGAGCCGGGTAATATTTGTCGTTATTTATATCAAGAAAAGCTTACCTGCTAAGCAATATTTGTTTATAAGAGACATATCTGGCAGACATAATAAGATTATCAAGTTGTATTATGCCTACTCTTTTTTATTTCCTAAAATAAGAGATGTATATTTTTTTTGACAATTTAAGATTTCATAAAAATGTTATTTTCCTGGTCTCATTGCGGTATGAAAAATTTCCCATTATAGCCCAGACGATATTATAGCCCCTATTGTGATTTAGTTACCATGATGGGGTGGCTACATATTGTATGACCACTAAGGAGAGGGTGGCTATAATGGGAAAGATCAAAACTTCGTACGTCTTTTTTCCCAAGTTTCAACGAGTTTTAGATCATTGTATCTTCCCTATTCGAGACAGGATGTTAATCCTGAAAGTCATTGCAAGATTCTTGCAAAATACTGTTAATTTCTCAAGATTTTGCAAGAGGAAGTTAAGCTTGCAAGATCTTGCAAGATGTTTTTAAGATTAACATCCTCTCGCAAGATCATGTAAGATTAACATCGATGAACCTGCCTTTATTGAATTGTTCCATGATGTTGCCGTTTTTTGATAAGTTTTGTAAACAATATAGCTTTTAGTGACTGTGGATAGTTTTTTAGTACCTGATAGACGTCATAGCAAAGCCTCCAGTGACATCCATATAAGCTTTTTTTTATTGTTTTATCTGATTTTTTTTCAAGAAAAACGCTGGATCTGTGACTCCAAGCACATGGAACCACACCAACGGTTCAGTTACCAGAATCTCTATTTATACGTAGTCAGATGACTTGAATCACAGGCTTATGGCACGCAAAAAAGTTTTAAATTGAAATTTCATCTGCTTTCCTGAGTTTCTTCTCATAAGACTTAGGTCTAGGACAGGAACGTTATTTTTTTTTTACAAAAATAAGATAGGATTGAGTTCCGCAGCCTTTCAGGCGCTTTTTTTTGGGATAGGTTAAAGAGCGCAAAAATCTGCAGAATATGCTGTTAATCGTGCAAGATCTTGCATGAGGATGTTAATCTTGCAAGAAAATCTTGCAAAATTTTGTTGATCTTGCAAGATTATGCATAATCTTGCAAGATCTTGCAAAATTCTTGAAGACTATCATCCTAAATTGACTAGGGTACTAATTCATTTTCTCTTACTTATTGTTCGATGCTCCTTTTTACATATTGGCTTAATTTTAATGAAACTCGAGAAATGTAATATGCGTGTTCGAAAGTGTATCATATTTCGAAGTTGGCTCCGATAGAATATCATCGGAGCGGTTTTTTTCTGATATTTGCCTTTTTCTGCTATTTTTCGATTTTATTTGGTAAATGATGTTCTGTAGTAGCTGCTACCGAACAGCTATGAGCTGTCTACCGATGTTAAAAAAGTTATTGGCGTTTCCGAATGATTTAAATAAACTAATTTTTAAGAAATTATTGAGGGAAATTATTTGGAATGGAATAAAGATATCTTTGCTGGAATTTGCTTTAATTGTGCGCAAGTATATTTGTGTAAAATTGTACAGGTAAATTTTACTTATCTGTACATTGCAGGAAATTTACTCATACATTATTTAGAATTTAATCGATGTTGTGCTAATCGTTTTTAAACTTTAATTTTCAACTCAACGTATTTTTCTATTTTCTATTTTTGAATACAGTTTTATGTGAACCCTATACACACGTTTTCCATTGAGTCAACTGAGAAAGAAGCAATCTTTACATTGTTATTTGGGGGGGGGGGGGTGGTTAAATATGCTATCATACAGCCAAAACTGAAACTTCTAGCTCTTTTTTCACTCTCTTTTAAAACAACCTCAAGTTACATTGATTAAGCTAATTAATATTTATTCGGGTGCTATCAAGGCCCTTTTGCATTGCAAATTCGTAAGCTAGAGATCATCATATTTGTATGCTTCGATTCGAGTGCTTGCTGTATGGCGGACCAAATTAAGTAGCCTTGAATTTTGCAATATCAATTCTTGTTGTTTGGCAAATATCACCGAAAGGTCTAACGAGTAATGTTAAATGTCAAAAGGTTAAAATTTAACTCCTTACACCACCTGAACAAACCATGCAACTCTAAAAAATAAACAAAAACAATAATAGTGATGTCTTATAGCTACTCATATTTGTTCGCATGTTGTCAATTTTTTCTTTAAAATTTTTCTCAAAATCATCACGTTTTTCGCAAAAAAGACTTTTGTTACTATTCTAAATAAATTGCGTTAGTACATAATACTAATTTACATAATATAACCAAGTTATTCAAATTTGTCCATTTTTGTTGACTATTTATAATGTTTCAATGCTGCGATTGTGATTCAGACGGCACTGGTGGAGCCGCCTGTGAAAATTCTAGAAAATTCGCAAATTATTTATCGACCAGGCTTAAAGAAGTTATCCCGATACGATGTATTGGTTACAGCGAAATCACCAAAAACCTGTCAGTAGTCGAATTTTTAACCCGGGGAAGGGTCGAGTTTAAATTCATGGCAGGGCAATTTGTCGGAATTCATTCACACGACCTTAACAAAGTGTTCGCGCCAAGTGATGTTAAAAGTGGAATTTTTTCAATAGTTTCCCCACCATCCCTGTTGCCTGTGATCAAAGTCGCGGTTGTGAAAACTAAAAATGAAGTTACCATTGATAAATTTCTCTTTTTCGGGATCAAAATTAACGATATTTTGTTCATGGACAAAGAGGCGTGGGGTACTGTAGCCGTTACCCCCCGGATGTTGATCAACCCGTTAGAAGGTCCCCGCGGGCTGTGTTTAATTTCCGGGGGCACCGCAATTATGAGTCACATTGCTATCATTGAAGAACTGTTAGTTAACCCGGACGGGCAAACTTTACCCAAACCTACAGTAATTCATTCAAATCGGTTACCAACAGAAATACCCTTTTATAAGCAGTTAACTCAACTTGCTCAAAATAAGAAAATTGATTACGTTTTGCAAATTACTGGACAGGTTGCAAATGATAAATTTCCAAAGTTTTCACAGCTCGGACGAATTACTAAAGATTTGCTTAGAAGCAAAATTCATTGTCAGCGGTTATATTGTGTAAGCGGTCCCGAACCTATGGTCGAAAATGTCATTTCAATGCTTTTAGACTTAGGCGTTTGGCCCGCTTCGATTCGAACTGATTTTGTGACAAAATCTTATTTTTCGCCCCGAAACAGCTGCGAAGAACCATTTTCAATGAGCTTCAAGAACGTTTTTGACAGATTTGAGAGGCCAAAATTTACCTCAAATGCAATAACTAGTAAACAACCGCTAAACGACACGTCATATTTTGAAGACAACGGTTTGAACGAATTTTTTACCGATTTGATGAAAAACTTAGAAACCGAAAAACCTGCAAATCCATTCACGTTTTGTGTTGAAAAGATGAGAATTCACGCCGAAAAAGAGCAAACCGAAGCTTCAGGATTCGACCATGGAGATTTGTCAGTATTTCTGTCAGCTTTTTCAACTAGCGAAAATTCTTTTCAACAAATTGAGCCAATTTCAACATGGCTGAAAACATTTTCGAAGGTTACTTTCGGTCCCAAAGCGAGAACCATTATCGTGTCCGGCTTGAAATCTAAAAGCGATATTATATGGCTACTTAACCAAAATCATTTTGTTATTTTATCTAAGGAAACTTTTGCGCGAAAACAAAACTCGAAAAGCTTTGATAGTTTAAATTTTTCATCGGCCACGAAAGAATTTACAGAGAAAAGGGCAATTTCAGTTTCGGAGGTATTTTTCAAATCACCCGAACATCCAAATTTGCGTTTTTCCAAAGTTCCATTGGATAAGTTAAATCCAGAGCTGATTGGCTCTCATATTGATTGCTATCTGGATTTTGGGTATTTCGATAGTTTGAATTCCGAATCAGAGTTTGGATATTTAAACTATATATGCTCGTTGATGAAACGAAACGGTTCGGCAATTTTTACCTCAATGATCAAAACCCCATTAACTGATACAGCATCGCCAAGCGTAATTGGGAAAAGAAACGTGGAAAATACACTAGAGCGACATTTTAAAAAGTTGGGCTTGCTAACAGTCGTGAAGAATGTCGAGAAAAGGTACGAAGTTGCAGAGTCGATTTACTTGGCACAAAACCCGCTGAACATTTTTGGAGATCAGCCAAACGTTCTATAAGAGCCAGTTAAAGTAGCATGCAAAACTTATAGACCAAAAAACGATACGCCATTTAATTCAGTTCTGTAGCAACCTTCGTTGTTTTTCCGGACACAGATATGTTTCAGCTATATGAATAAAATTTAAGTTTTCAAGGTGTATACCATACAACAATCTTTTCAAAACAATAAAAAAAATCAACAGCAATTAATCAAAGACTGAAATGTAAATACATGGCGTGTATGAAAAACGAAGAAAATTAGGTAAATATGTTTTCGATTTTATGATAGGGTTAACTGCGAGAAGTTCAAATCAATTCTCTTTCCAATAGGTTAAAGTTAAGTTATGTAGTACAATCACATAAGTTGATTTACACATGCAAGGCAGAGTGACACGTAATTTACCGCACAAGAGTTTTACACGTAATTTACCGCGAAAACAAATCAATAGGGCTTTCATAGAAGGTAGCATTGAATTTTGTTTGACATACTTTTCTTACTCTACCAATGAAATTGATCCTGAATGCATATGTTTATTTAGCAGGATCATCTCATCCCTAACATAGTGGGCATTAATAAGTTATGTCACGTTGATCTACTTAATTTATTCTGTGTTGCATATTAAACTCGAAAAGGAAGAGAAAGAAGTATTAACAGAAAAGTCATAATTTTTTTTGAGATCAACAGTTTTTGAAGTTTTTCTTGTCTACTAAGTCTACCGTGCGCTATAATTGCAACGGAAAAAATTTGAAACTACAAAGGCAGTTTTTGTGTTTTGAATTTTTCGGTCACAATGGTTTAGTTTTTGGAGAGCATAAAATACGTTGTCAGATTTATTTTTGTACGAGAACCGACAAAACATAAATTAATGTCTTTCCAAATAGCTACCTGTTGGCAGACACACACGCATTGAAGGCCTTGACGTGACGGATAAAAACTGTCAACACAGTTTCAGCTAGTGTGACTTTTTCCAAACACTTTGAATAGTTATGATTGGTTTGTTTCAGAAATATTGTGAGTATAGGATTAGCGCTGAATTTACAGGACCTTCTTGCTGGATTACGTCATTTTTTAAACTTTGATGAAACTCGATAGTTACCGATATTGCATTGATTAAAGTAGCTTGTTTGATATTCTCTAATTAGGAAAGCGCTGTCAGTGCCTAGTCAAATTGTTTCAGTATCCATCAAAATTAAATTATTTCAGAGGAAAATCAGAAACCATAAAAATAGAAAAACCTTCCAATAATGTAGTCTACTCTCGATGAGCGGTGTGGTCTCATTTAGGTGATATAGAAAATACCACCTCTATAAATCAAATATGCAATATATCACTTTACTAATTTGGTTACAAATTAGTTCCATAAATCAAATCAATCAACAAATAGTCCTTCAAATAACGTATCAACCTACACTGGAAAAATTCTAGAACCCCGCTGCTTAGCAGCGGTGCATTGCATTATTTCAACCGAAACAGATTCTCAAACAGAATAGATTCGTTGGTTCTGTTTTCTGTTGTTGACGAGCATATCGAATTCTGATCTCCAAATTTTAAATTTTATTCAGGAAGTCATTACAGACCGTCTCCAGTGCCAAAGAGGCTTTTAAGCGAAAAAAAAAAAGGATTTTTAGTTGCCTATGCTCAGCTCAACCGAGTGCAGCTCGGATATCTTCATACGTAAGGAGATTATAACCAGTTCCCGTATATGGTAATATTTGTTCAAAAATAGCATAAGTCGAACGTAAGGGAAATCCGCTTTGAGGGGAAATCCTGCTCCTTTTCAAGTAGCAGTTTAAAACTAGTGATAGAGAATTTACCAGACCCTTAAAAAGCAATTCAGACTCTGAGACGATCAGTATGGTTATTTCAGTCTACCTTTTTTCGGTGTAGCGGGTACCCAGATCAGAGTTAAAATATCGCTTAATCATAGTTCTTTTTAGTCTGACCAGATTGTGATTATGTTACTTTTTACTCTGTTGAGTTTCCAATTCATAATAATAAAAAGAATGCTTTTAAACGAGCGTCTGTAATCCCGAACCTCTGTGAACTAAGTACATATTGCCCTAATGTTTTTTGACGCATCGAGTCTTTAATCGAGTTTTAATGGACTGAAACTTGAAACTATTAATGACGATTTTCAAAAAGCAGCAGTCTAATAAACTTAATTTACAGACCTACATGAAAAAAAGTGTCCTACTCATTTATCCAATAACGCAGCTGTCCAATGAATTCCTATCCAACAACAGCACACATCTTTTACAGCCAAATGAACGGATCTAAAAGTCGGGTACAACTAGAAATTAAAGAGTTTTTCTGCATAACAAGTACCCACCGTTATTATTGTTATCGATGTAGTAGTCGATCCAGGAGTATCTGTCATAGTCATCGTCATTTTCTTCGTCCCCCTCATCCTCCTCTTCATCTTCCGACCTTTTAGCCGCCCTTTTGTCCCCGTTGCCCCAGTAACCCTTCCCCAGTCTGCCCCTCTTCCAGTAACCTGCGCTCAGTCGACCTCTACGAGAAATTTTTTAAAAAAAGTGATGTTGTATTAATGGTTTTAGTAGTAAACAAGATAGGACCCGCAATCAGAATGGGGAAACAACGAGACTTTGTTTAGAGCTTTTATGATAGAATTTTTCAGAAGTCAACAAAAATGTACACTTGAATGAACGAACGGCCAAATTTGAGTTATCACTACAATCGAAATTTTCAAACGATGCCGTACAATTTTATTTCTAAAAATTGGCAAGTTGGGTGCATGTTTTGGGTCTTTCCTTTCATAGACCCCCTTCTCTCATACTAGTGGTCATAACAACGTATAGTCCCCATCATGGTAAACATACCATAATGGGGAGTACAATTTCGTGGGGGGCTATAATGAAGACCAGATTTTATTTTCAGTAGTTTTTTTTAATGAAATACCTTTTCCAGTATCCCGCTCCTAGTCTGCCCCGTTTGTCGTCTTGTTCGGCCACCCCTGTCTCTTCTGCTAGGCACTGTTGCAGCAGCACACACCACACAAGAGCTAAGGCTGAAATCACAATAGCTCAATTATAGTTGAAGCACTTCCATGTTTTCACTGAGTGTTGGAGCTGAGCTCGCTAAGCTTGCGTAGGACGAAAACTATTACTGTATCCTATTTTTATCCGGATTATCCATCCCCCTAGCGAGGAAATTCTGTATAGCAAATCAGAAACAGCCGCGTATGCCACATCAGCAGAAAAATTGTTAACAAACTGAACAAAAATAAGAACTCATAACAATCTCAATATCTTGTCAGCCTAGAAACTCGAGCTAGCAAATAAACTCAGCAATAAAATTGTTGAAATAATATAGTCTTGAGCAGTATATTTTCTACTGTGTCTTGCTAAAACCAAATCCTTGAGCAGTATATTTGTTAAATTTATACTGTGTCTTGATAACAAAAATTTGCCTTGAGCAATATTCTATCAAATATTGTGTCTTGTATCGAAAACGTCTCGAGCAGTGAATTCAAAACGTGTCCTGATTTCCAGTCTTCAACTCGTGAGTACTCTGCGAAAATCGCAACACACACACACACACACCCAGGATTAAGTTAGAAACCAATTTTTCATAACACTTCTTAGGCATATATTTTTGCCTTTGATTTGTTTCATCAAAACGATTGAACTGGTAAACTTATAGAGATCCCGTATTGTGTGATCTGTGGACCCAGTTCAATTGAGAAAAAATCCAAAACTAAGTTAGTCAAATTAATTAATGCAACGGTAAGTACAGCAGAGCGGATATACAGTTACAAAAGCAAACTGCATCAACGAAGTATCCGGAAAGATTTTGTAACCACTCAGAACGAACTGGGCGGTGTAAAACTTTCTTTGTGAAATACAAGGAGAGCAGCCGTTACATTTGGTCCGCCAACCCGGACAGTGGAGCAAACTGCTGTCCAACCCAACAGTCGAAATGACGAAGTCATCGACGAACGAGAACAAAACTCAATGAGCAATTCAACAACGCAAAGCCAATTAGGCAAAGCAGATAGGAACGTTGAAAAGCATAACTCAATTAAAGCAAACAAACAAAGGAGCTGTAGAGATTCAAGCTGCAGTCCCGAAGTACACAAGAAGGGACTCCGTCACAGAGTCAAAGCGTTTTGGATCGACAGATCAACAACTTGCGAAACAACTGGATTGAGAAACAGGAAGAAGGTTTTGAGCTCATTAAGAATCGAGATCGACCAAGCAAGCTCAAGACTCTTTATCAGCAGATACTGCAATTGGACGACAGCGTTCAAAAACTCGTGAATAAGAAAGCTGAGACTCTCCGAGACCTAGATATTTCTTTAAAACGCAAACTTGAGACAGAAAAATACTTTCAATATTTGAACGCAGAGCGGTTACCGTATATCCACGGAGAGACAAACATGTCAAGCCAGCAAAGCCAATCAACTCTTCATGCCAATGAAGAGCAACCGCCTGCAAATAATGTGCATCAGATAGAACAAAACGTTGGAATTCCAGAGTTTAACCAAAACCATGATAGCACAAGCTATGCAACGACGAATACGGTGACACGAATCGTACAGACAATCAACCAGGATACAGAAAACGTTTCGGAAACATCTTCAGTGAAACGTCGGGTTGAAGAACGAATGAAGGAATTTGAAATCGAAAGAAAGTTGCAAATCGAACGAGCACAATTTGATCGAAAGAGGTTGGAGCTAGAAATGCAAATGAAAAAACTAGAGATGCAACATCAGCTTTGGCAAAAGGAGCGAGACCTAGAGCGCCAATTGCAAAGAACAGCATTGGAGAAAGATGACTTACGTTCTCAATCGACTAAGGTGCGTGACAAGTCGCCTTTCAATTGGACCCCAAAAGGGAGAGATATCTCGGAGTGGGCGAATTCGATGAACGACACGCAAACACCAATTTGACCAAGAGCTCGCTTCGACGTCAGCCCTGAACGAAATAAGCATAGGCATTATCCATGGTACCCAAACTCTCGTGAACGCTCAGTAATTGCTGAAGAGCGGGATATATCGCCGATAGCTGGAAGGCACTACAACACTGGACAGTCAAGCAGTAGTTCACCAAAATTGAGGTTGAAAAATTTAGACGGAAACCCGCTGGAGTGGCTTGAGTGGTCTAGGATGTTCATAGCAACAGTAGATAAACGCATGATTCCCGACTCAGAGAAAATGAGCCATTTGAAGACTCTGCTAACAGGCAAAGCAAAATCTTCAATCTCGGGAATGGGCTATTCTGGACAGTTTTATAGTGCTGCCTGGAACATTTTAGAAAGAAAATTTAGAAGACCTCATGTAATTATAGATGCGCAGCTCGAGAGCCTACGAAAAGCTAATCAAGTTAAACTTCATGATTCAAACAGCCTGATTAATTTTTCTGTTATTGTATCTAACCTCGTGAACGTGCTCAAAGAGTACAAACATATTGGTGATTTGCAATCAAGTTCGACATTGTACATGGCAGTTGATAAGCTACCTCACGTTCTTAAAGAAAAATGGTGGTTCTACGTCGATGACAAAGACGAGGACTGGCCTGATCTAATCATGTTTGAAAAATGGCTATCACGAATGGCATTCGTGCATGAAGAGTTTTCATCGTATAAAGGGGAACAGAAAGAAGAAGACCGACGCAACACAAATAGAGGAAAACGATTCTCGAAGACATCGAACTTCAGTGCAAGTTCAAACCTGCAAGAAACCAAGCAGACGCAAAACAACCACTGTCCACTAGCTGATGGCACTCATAAAATATGGAACTGTCCAATATTTAAGAATATGAATGTCACCGATCGCTATGCAGCAGTGAGAAAAGAACGCTTATGTTATGGATGTCTGGGGAAAGGGCATACAATCAAAGATTGTAAAGTCCACCCCTGCGGTAGAAATGGATGTACCAAAAGCACAACAGACTGCTACACTCAGAAAACCAAATGGACGAGGGTAGTCACGCAGTTAACGTAAGCGCAGCAACAATCAACCAGAGTAACCAAGTTACTAGTTTTCTTCAAATAGTTCCGGTATCGGTTCAGAGTGGTGGTAACAGGTTGACTACCTACGCTTTCCTCGATAGCGGTTCAACAGTGTCGTTCATCGATCAAAGCGTTAAGTATCAACTACAAGCCAAAGGCACGGACGTTACCCTGAACATAGCTGGCATACATGGGACGCAAGATTTGAGGACAGAGAAGGTTCCTATCACAATAAAGGAACTACATTCAAAGGTGCATTCGATTGAAGCGTTTGCACACCCATCAATCTTGTTGGTAAACACAACATATGATTACAAGGAACTGAAGAACAAATTCAGACACCTGAATGTTATCACTAACAGAGCAATCAACCTGATGGAAGTAGGCGTCATACTTGGACAGGATGCCTACGAAATTCAACCTCGATCGGACTATAAGATTGGAACAAGAAGTGAGCCTTTTGCCGTCTTAACAGAATTAGGATGGGTAGTCAGTGGTCCCATGACAGGCAAGAACAGTCAAAATATTTGTCATTTTGCCTTCACAGAAGATGTGAAAGTGGCATAAATCATCCAATCATGGTGGAACATAGAAACCTATGCTTCCAAAATAAATGTTGTAAGTCAATCAAAGAAAGAGTAGCAAGCTCAGAAGTTTCTAGAGAGCACGACAACGTTTACAGGCGAGCGGTATGAAGTGGGCATGCTCTGTAGTGAACCAGAACCCAATCTCCCAAACAACTACGGCTCAGCCATTGGTCAGCTCTACTCACTGGAACGAAAATTCCAACGAGACCCAAATTTAAAAGACTTGTATCAGCAGTTAATTGATACAGATGTTGAAAAGGGATTTGTGAAGATCCTTGGCAAATCGGAAGTCAAAGGCACTTTCGGAAAGGAATGGTATTTGCTACACCATCCAGTACTAAACCCCAAGAAACCGGGTAAAGTTGGCCGTGTTTGCAACGCTGCAGCAAAATAAAAGGATATATGCCTAAATGACAAGTTGTTGGCCGGACCCGATCTACTACACGGTTTGATCGGAACAATATTCAGATTTCGAGAAGGACCAATTGCCCTAACCGCAGATATTGAATCAATGTTTCTGCAAGTGCAAGTTCCTGAACGGGATAAAAGCTGCTTGAGATTCCTGTGGCGACCAACAGTGAACGAACCTGTGCAAATTTACGAGATCAACGTCATGTTTTCGGAGCAAAGAGTTCACCAACATGTGCCAACTACGCTCTGAAGTGAGTAGCGATCGATAACGAGGACGAGTTCCCAATTGCAGCAGAAACAATCCGAAACAACTTCTACATGGACGATTTCATCAAGTCAGTCGAAACACCTGAAGAAGCAATAAAGGTTTTCAAACAACTGCAACCTCTTCTCTCAAAACATGGATTTGAACTGAAAAAGTGGATCACCAACAGCGACGTGGTGACCAACGCAATCCCAAAGGACTTAAGATCAATCAGCAAAACAAAGCAGGTTGAAGTAGAACCCAGCCAGGAAGTGTCATCGGTGCTTGGGCTTCAGTGGACGATTACCGATGATAGTCTACAGGTCTGTAGAGGTACAAGCAAAAAAGTTGAGACCCCAATCACCCAAAGGAAGATCTTATCTCTAGTTTCTTCAGTGTTTGTTCCTCTTGGACGGTTTGCACCATTCAGTGTCCATATGAGACAACTCCTGAAGAGCATCTGGACCAAAAATGGACAACATTGGGACAACTCAGTAGAACCTAACGAAGAAGAAGAGTTTCTGAAGTGGAAGGCGCAGCTTCCAGAAGTAGCAGAAACCAGCATTGATAAAAGATACTTCAGCACAGCCAAGGACAAGTGGAAACTTCATGTGTTTGCCGACTCATCTGAAGACACAATGTGCGCTGTGGCATACTAACGTTCAAAGCCTAAAGAATACTCAGCAGACTTAGCATTTGTAATCGGAAAGTGCCGAGTCGCACCGATGCTACACCTTTCCATACCAGGCCTGGAACTACAAGCAGCAGTGATGGCGGTGAGACTTAAAGAACAGATAGTGAAGGAACACGAATCGAAGATTCACAGTTGTAACTTTTGGACAGACTCCACTACTGTTCTGCAATGGATTCATAGCTCCCACCGTAAGCAACAGGTGTTTGTTGCAAACAGAGTGGCTGAGATTTTGGATACAACTAATGTTTCATAGTGGAATCATGTGAGTGGTATTAACAATCCAGCTGACATCGGGACACGAGCGATCAATGTTGACGAACTTAAGAGAAGCGAATGGCTCACTGGGCCGGCCTGGTTGAAGCAACGATAGAACGAATGGCCTGAACAGTTGAATTTAACATTTGCTCAGACGAACAAAACAACGAAATGGTCTTCTCAGCAAAGGTTGAAGAGAAGAAGCCGATGATCCAGTGGGAACGATTTAGCAGTTTCAATCAACTAGTAAATACAATGGCATACGTACAGCGCGTATTTATAAAACACAAACCGGCAACAAAAACACTAAGTGTTGAAGAAAGAGAAGGTGCACAAGCAAGCATCTTCAGACTACTGCAGCGAGAACAGTTTGCTGAAGAGATGAAATCTCTCAAGGCTGAAAAGGAAATTCCAAAAAACAGCAAAATCCTCCAGTTTTCACCATTCATTGACGAGCCAAGACTTATTCGTGCCAGGGCAGAATAGGTAAAAGTCAATTGAACTTCGAAACCAAGCATCCAATACTGTTACATTGGAAGCACCATGTAGTTGAATTATTCTTGCAAAATGAACATAAGAATAATCATCACGAAGGTACTGAACATGTCAGAAACATAGTTCAGCAGAAATTCTTGATCCTAGGCATACGAAATGCTTTGAGATCGATCAAAAACAAATGCATTAGATGTCGAAAAGGAAGAGCCCAAACAAAGGCACCAGTAATGGCAGATCTACCTGAAGAACAATTAGTCGCATCAACAGTATTTTCGAATGTGGGCGTAGATTATTTCGGACCATTCACAGTAAAGATTGGTCGAAGAAACGAAAAGCGTTGGTGCTGTCTATTCACATGCCTTACTGTACGTGCGGTACATATACAGATTGTACCAAAACTAGACACTGATTGCTGTCTGAACGCAATTATGCGATTCATTGCACGAAGAGGCAAACTGGTCAAAATGATTAGCGATAACGGGACAAACTTCGTTGGGGCTGAAAAAGAACTGGCAGAGTATATAGCAGCATGGAACAGGGTGCGAAATGAAGAACATCTGATTCAACAAGGTATCAGATGGAAGTTCAACCCACCTGCAGCACCACACTTTGGAGGAGTGTGGGAAAGACTGGTTAGGAGTTGAAAGAAGGCAATGTACGCAGTGCTGGGCAATCGATCAGTCACGGAGGATGTTCTGTCAACCACGATGTGTCTTGTTGAACACACGCTGAATGCTAGACCGCTGACACAAGTCAATTTTCATGCTACCGATTTAGAAGCTATTACTCCAAACCATTTCCTACTTGGCAACAAGAATCTTTGTTTACCGTATCTATCAGGTGCAGAGCAATTTGTTGATCATAGAAAGCTCTTCCGACAAACACAAGCTTACGCAGACCTCATCTGGGACAGATTCCGTAAAGAGTACTTGCCAACATTGAACAGTCGAAAGAAATGGCAGAACACAACGGACAGAAGCTTTCACCAGGGTGATTATGTGTGGTTAGTGGAAGACAGTGACAAACGTGGATATTACGATCTGGGTCGAATTACCGAAACCTTTGAAGGTTCCGACGGAGGGATTCGATCAGCAAAAATCCGAACAAAAGACGGATACTACAAGAGACCAGTAGTGAAGCTCGCTCCAGTGCTATCAATGGACGAAGATGTTTTCACGAAGGAAAACAGGGCTGGCGATGTTGGAGCTGAGCTCGCTAAGCTTGCGTAGGACGAAAACTATTACTGTATCTTATTTTTATCCGGATTATCCATCCCCCTAGCGAGGAAATTGTGTATAGCAAATCAGAAACAGCCGCGTATGCCACGTCAGCAGAAAAATTGTTAACAAACTGAACAAAAATAAGAACTCATAACAATCTCAATATCTTGTCAGCCTAGAAACTCGAGCTAGCAAATAAACACAGCAATAAAATTGTTGAAATAATATAGTCTTGAGCAGTATATTTTTTACTGTGTCTTGCTAAACCCAAATCCTTGAGCAGTATATTTGTTAAATTTATATTGTGTCTTGATAACAAAAATTGGCCTTGAGCAATATTCTATCAAATATTGTGTCTTGTATCGAAAACGTCTCGAGCAGTGAATTCAATTTTCTGTGTCCTGATTTCCAGTCTTCAACTCGTGAGTACTCTGCGAAAATCGCAACACACACACACACCCAGGATTAAGTTAGAAACCAATTTTTCATAACACTTCTTAGGCATATATTTTTGCCTTTGATTTGTTTCATCAAAACGATTGAACTGGTAAACATATAGAGATCCCGTATTGTGTGATGTGTGGACCCAGTTCAATTGCGAAAAAATCCAAAACTAAGTTAGTCAAATTAGTTAATGCAACTGTAAGTACAGCAGAGCGGATATACAGTTACAAAAGCAAACTGCATCAACGAAGTATCCGGACAGATTTTGTAACCACTCAGAACGAACTGGGCGTTGTAAAACTTTCTTTGTGAAACACAAGGAGAGCAGCCGTTACACTGAGATCACCTGTCATTCTTCGATAACCACGGGCTGTTTCGAGATCTTAGCCAGAAGTTCTTTTTTTGCAAATTCCAAACAAGTAAATTAAAAAATAATTCAATCTAATTAAACTCAATCAAATGGCATTTTAGTGGCAAAGAGCCGTACAATATAGCAAAGTTGACTTCACATTTCGAATCATTCGTATGCGCATTCTTTGAGCTTAAACCGCTAATTTTTTTCCCAAGAATTGGGTTGTATTGGTGCTCTGTATTTGTGCATTGAAACGTTTTAATGAGCCATTGAAACGTTTTAATACTGAAACACGTGGCGATTAAATTGTTTAACTTTTATTAAAATCAACCTAACTCAAAAGGTTATCTAAAGATATGATGAATATTTTGAAAATTTGACAATCTATAACAGGCTTTTGGATGGTGGAAATGGACCAAAGTTATAATTTTGGCAAAGTGCTATTCAATGTTGACGTGAAAAAAGAAAAAAAAATAAGTAAAATAATCAAAGTGATAGCCAGAGAATTGGTTGGAGAGCAAAAGTTTAATAACAAAAAAGGACGTTATGAAATTTGATAAACGTTGGCAAAAATGTCACTTTCCGTTCCCTACGACACAAATATAATCAATAACAAGCTGGAAATTGCTATTGTTTTGTGATGAGCATAATTAGCTGAAAAATATTCTTACGCTGACATAAATTTAAAAGTTTAGAAGTAGGTCATTTTTCAAAACTTCTTCAACATTAGAGTTATCAAAAAGCGTCAAAGTTTTCATATGCATATTTAATTCCCACTCAATCCACAATTCTTACATTTCATGTCTTTGAAAAGAATCACAAGTAACAATGCTTCCAAAATACAGTAAGATAGCAGAAAATTAAAGACCAATTAGCCTTGCCAATGGCATTGCAAAAGTCTGTGAAACTGTTGCTAAAAATCTCATCCTCGGCCACTGTGAAGCAAACAAAGTCTTTGGACCACGACAAAGTGCATAAAGAAAAAACAGATGCAAAGCTGATAATCTCAGTGTATTGACTCAGCATACAAGCACACCAGTGGTCAGAAATGGTAGGATTGTTTGTTTCGATACAGAAAAACCGTTTGATGCAGTCTGGAGATTAGGGTTGATTGACAAACCTAACAAAATTAATATACAGAAGGAAATCATCAAATGGGTAAATTCTTTTCCCTCGCAGAGAAATGTTTACGTAAAAATCAAGGATACAAGAAGCGATAAGTTCTTACCAACAGCTGGTGTCCCACCGGGTAGCATTGTGGCGCCTATATTGTTCTTATTTTATGTCTCAAACATTCCTGAAACTCCAACCGAAAATTGCAGATGACTTTGCGTTTTATTGCAGCCCAAAGTCCAGTCAGTTAAAACAAAGCAAACTCCAAGCATTACTTAATTAACTAATAAACTGGCGTGAGAGGCTCAAAATCAGAAGAAATGCCGCCAAAACAAAGTACATGCTTTTCAGAAACCCTTCAAAAAGACAAGGAAAATGGAGTGAATATTTTAAAGACAAAACAATTGGAGCAATTGAGCGAATTTTCCAGCTCTGGTGTCCAGCTGGAAGAGTCGTTCTGGCGTCTAGTTGGCTCAACCAATCACAAACGGTCATCTCTTACATGCAAAAAGCGCCAAATAGCGCACTCAGATTTTGTTTCATGAAACCTCGATTGTATAACATGCAAAAACTAAACGAAGAATCTAACTCACCGAGCATAAAAAACATCAGATACGAATGGCAAAAGACTACATCAAGCGCACACAAAAGAATAAAATAAAATTGAATCAATTTTACGTCTTATAGAAAAGAGAAGTAAATGTTCAAAGAACAACGGCAAAAGCTCAGTGGACCTTGTGACTGGTTAGGCTACCTGAAAACCAAACCTTTTATTCTCTTCTTTTAAGTGATTAAAAAATCAATGATCACCGACTAAGATTGAAAAGACCCTTTGGATCAAAGTCCGAAGCTTCGTCGATCCATTCGAATCAGAAGATGCACGCCGTTTCATAGGCTTCAAAATACGCTTCTGACGCTTCCGAGCTCTACAAGCCTCCACCGGAGCATCCGGTATCAACCTCTCAAACAGAGGAAGCTTCTTGCAGGCGCTTGTCCGGGGATCCTTGGCTCCGTCGCCGAAGTTTTCCGTCACCCACACGCGCCATAGCTGTCTTTAGTAAACAGACATAGCAGATTGATGCTCAACCCTTCTTCTAGTTGTATCTTAGCTTAATTCACTTTCTTTCTCTCTCTCTCTCTCTCTCTCTCTCTCTCTCTCTTATTTACTTATTCTTTCTTTCTTTCCCCTCACGGACAAAACATTTTCACTTACATTTTTTCCTAACAAACACCACTAACAACTACAAACGCGGCTAGCTAGAGATGCATAACGATAAAAAATCGCAATCAAGATAAGCCGGTAAAATCCCTCCACGGTGTTTAAAATGGCTCTATACCCCAGTAACAGTGCACAGTTTAGAGCCAATGACCCATACTCGAACTGAAACTCACAAACTCTTGTAACTGCTATTGTAATAAACTTGATTGTTAATGGTTGTACATGAATTTTTTCTAGTGGGCGCATTTTTCAATGAATTTTCAATACAAGGATATCAGCAATTTTTCAAATTTAGTTTGTGTCAATTAAAGTTCACATAAACACAAAGCAGTAATTGAGTTTCGTTTTCAAACACCAACAAGAATTTAGCTTTTAAATTAACGATATCGTTTCTTCGATCGATATCTATGAGGTCACAAAATCGCTACAGAGATATTTTTTAATAATTGCTCCAATCGAAGCGACTGTTTTCAAAAAATATAAATGAACTTCCGGCCTCAGATATGATAGGAGCCACAAAATAGATTATATCCACGATTAAAAGCCCCTGGCAAGAATTATGCGCTAAAGTTTTAACAATTTATAGCACTTTCGCTTAGACGTGGCTAAATTATAAGTTGATTAACCTTCAAGCAGTGTTCAATGGCTTGTATCTTTTGTGCGAGGTGACATAAAAGATAATTACATTTCTTCAGAATACTTAACTTTTGGCCCATCAACTGGCAATAAGTTATTATCTCCTTTTAAAAATTTAATATTATTTGGTCACGCTTCAAACATTTCTTTTTCTCGAAAAAGAGTGCAAATCGCTTTTTTTAGCTCTAAACTATTTTTTTGACATATTTGAATTTACTTCGGAGTTCCAAAATTCTCACATCGAAGCTCGCTTTATAAAACCAGGTTTAATTAGATTACTAGATGTTTCGTACCCAGCGTCTGATCGGGTTTTAAAAGCCTTCTTACCCAGAAGGCAACCCTGTGGAATAAAGGGTAGAAAGGGGGGAATCAAGGTAGCATTTGTATATGCTTATTACGCACTACATGGATGGAAAGACGGGGAATTCATCTCCTGGGATTTGTTTGAGTCTGGGTTTTGATCCGACTTATCAATCAAGTTGTGAAAACACAAAATGGGATTGAAATTCAATCTGAGTGGATATAAATTATAAAGGACAAATAAGCCAACTGTGTATTTCCAGTGCAAGCAATTAAACATCATGTAACACTCATTACCGCGTGTTTGTCATTGATGATGCAAAATATTGATCTGTGTGAACAAATTTTGTATAGAGAGTCCCGGTCACAAAACGGACGGGTATCACCAGCCGATTGGAAAACCAACGTTAATCTTTTGCGAGAATACTTTTTTCTGCAAGAATTTTGTAAACTTTGAAAGCTTAACTTTTGTTCTTGAGCAGTGCAGAATAACATCGAGCAATCATATATGAAAGTGCAGAAATTCTATGCCAATTTTATTTTTAATTAATCATGGCAGCTCATATTTTTTAATTAATCTGGCAGCTCATATTTTGTCTGCAGGAATAATTTTGATTTCTGTTGTGTAAAATTTCTTAGTACTGCGAAGAGTATTAGCTATTTTTTCTCTACAGAATACGGAATAAGGAGATCTAATTACTTTTTGGTAGGTTGTAAAACAAAAACATAGCCAGTTATTTCCCTATTCGTTTTCTATCATGATAATTTGGCGTGATAGCCGAGAGGTAAGGTGTTTGATTCACACGCCAATGATGGAGAGTTCAGTCCCCTACCACCGTGAAGCTGTCTGTGTGAAGATTAGCTCTTACTTAACCATAGCTTCAGGTTGACCATAGCCTGACCAATGTTGGCTGCAATGATGGTACCACGTGAAAGTTTCAGACGCAAAAAAAAGTGGCTATAGTCACCAAAAAAAGAGCAATACTGCTCATAAAAAAAGATCAGTCTGAAATCTGGGGAATAATCAAAAAAGGGCAGCTGAAAACAGGCTACTGTAGGCCTAATGCTGTTCCGCTGCGATTACGCAGAAACCACAATTAATTATTATTATTATTATCATTATTTTTATTATTATTATTACAATTAATTTGAAGCAAAAAAAAAACTGTTAAAATAAACTCGATAATCGCGGATTGATATCTCAGTTTTCCCTAAGTCTATAGTCTAAAATAATCCTCTGCTATGATAAATTTTTCGGTTGTGATAGTTTCAAATCAAGCCCACTTATATTAGTTTGATAACTTTCTTTTCTTTTCCAACTAATCAATGAATAGCACTTTGAAAAAGTTGTAACTTTAAATTCCATTCATAATCCAAAGGGCTGCTATGGATTGTCGATATTTCAAAATATTTCAAAATATTAAATCATATCTTGAAGAAACTCTACAATTTAGGTTGGTTTTACACAAATTAAAACAATTTAATCGCTAGTCGGGCGTTTTGTTAATAAAAAGTTTCAATGATTCCAGAAAAACTGAAACTTTTTCGAACATCGTTCCCTTGTCTATACATAAGTGTCCAGAAGCTCACTAATTTAAGTTCAACTTGATGGATATGCAACTTTGGCATGAGCTTTAAAACATTTCTGTGACAAGGAAAAGATAGTCGGGGTAAATTTAGAGCATTCAGGCAAGGCAGGTTAAAAAAACCAAAGTTTCATTCTACAACTATGTGCTACAAACTTTTACTAAATAACAACTGAGGGCAGGGATTATTATATTAAACAAAATGAAGTCAGTAAGATCTGTGCAAAAAATCATTTTTACACAGAAAAAAGGCATACGTTTCGGAAAATTGGTAAAACTATTTTGCACTTCAAAATAATATTCGATAATGATCAGACTCTATGAAGTTCTGTTCATGACAAAGTGAGCCTGCAAAAGATTGCTTCCCTTAATCTGCTCTCTCTCTCTCTCTCTCTCTCTCTCTCTCTCTCTCTCTCTCTCTCTCTTTCTCTCTCTCTCTCTCTCTCTCTCTCTCTCTCTCTTTCTCTCTTCTCTTGCCTAGTTTTCGAATTTCTTGACACGGAGATCGTTGCCAACGGCGTGGACGGAAACCTCAGCGTTCGTAACAATCATATAGTAGTGCACATATAGTGCGTTTTTAAACATAATTTTACCTGCAATTGGAAGCAACATCTGACATTTGGGTCCGGTGTCGGAGAGCAAACCCATGCAAAAAGAACACCAGTTTAATTTAGATAGAAAATAAGCATCCGAAGAGATACAGATTGGCAACTATTCGAAAGATTTCCAATGTAGAGTCGCAAACAGGGCAAAGATGTGTCTATTGACCCATTTTACGGTGCAATAAACGATATTGCAGAAAATTGAAAATTGAATCATTTTAAACCGATACTCATAAGAGACACATTTATCCTTAATACGAGGAATCGGTGATGTACAATGAGAACTCTTGAAGTAAGCAGTCTCATCTGAACGCGCTTTAAAAATCGCAAAAGTTCTTGAATTGAGTATTCACAAACAAAATGTGATAGAAATCACCCACAGTGATCTCATTTCATCCCAGTCGTTGAGCACGGACGAAGTGAACAGAACGTCCAGTCGTGGAGAAAACAGAAAATTCATAAACTTCCAATCGAGAAACAGACTTAGAGAAAAAAATTGTCGAAATTGTGAACTAATTTATGCTAAAGATCATAAAACACGCTGATTGGCGAATAAACAAACATGAAAAAATACAATGGAAAAAATCGTTTCGCCAGGGTGTGCACCAGGTTGTGACATGTGCAATGAATCAATCATTGCGTCGCTTATTGAGTTAGAATGGCTCTGAGTTCTTTGAGGCCACGGCTAGCCCTTTGTCGTCCACAGAGGGTTAGCCGTGTCTAACTTGAAGATCCTTCCGATAAGAGTGTATATACAACGAGAGTTCCCGGCAGCTCTCTCAATCGGAAGCTACCAAACAATCTCTTTCATCACCGAGTGTCTCGAAGTCATTAAAGCAATTAACGTCTTATAGAAGACTTATAGAAGACGTTGCGTTGTCTAAAATTGTGAGAAACTCAATCTCTGTAGAAGTTCTGTCCCACTTGATGACCATCGTATACTCAAATTATTTAGTTCTTTTCCAAAACTTCAATATTGCCCACTACTTTTACTCAATTTTTTTTTGAGTTAGACTTGATTAGCATTGTATTTATATTCAAACTTCGTTATTGTGTTTACTAAAAAATTGTCTAGCAAATTTTCCGTCATCACGAGGGAAACGTGGTACACGCGATTCATATCCATTTCAGTACCTGATAATCGCTTTACCAAATAGTTTATTTGTGCTCCCGCTCATCGGGTAATTTGATCCGAATAATACTGTTGACCGTTATTAATTGTTGCATCATTTTTACTGCTGCTTTGTTGTATGTAACCTCTATACTTAGTTGTTACCAATTGTCCTTTTGTCTGTCCATGCAGACGAAAGATTGTTCAAATCATTCTCTTAAAAGCATCCCGATTGAAGGAATTACCTTTTACATATTGCAACCTTTCTTCTTTTATCCCTGCTAGTATTAGCTACAAGTAGATGACACTCGACCCGCGTGTGCTGGAGTAGGAATAGTTCACGACAAGACCAAAAATTAACCCCCGATTTGTGATGTGCTTGAAAACAAGGATTTCAAGCAGTTTGACGGTAAATTGAAAAGGCCGGGAAAAACAGTTGGACTTTCAAAAATATTGTGTTTTTTTTATCCATCACTACCTTTTGGCATGAAATCTTTCGACATTTCAAAATGAGAAGAAATGGAATGATTGGTGCGATTCGCGCCACTTTGGTTAGCCGTCCTTAGGTACACATAAACACAAACAACTGACCACACTTGAACTGGACGAATTGTTGGGGTCCCCGCAAAGTCACAGGTTTTTGATCTGTTATTTTAGTGTCTTTTGGCGATTTCGCCGTTTTGCAAGCCTACATTTAATAATGTTATTTTTGAACCACATTGTCTGAGCTTAACGTCAGTACAATGTCAGCAATTGAATTGTTTATTGCAGGGAAAATATAAATCTACAGAGCCAGCTTTTTTAAACAATTACTATGGCAGCAATTAACGTTCAATTTAGTCTGTGGCACTTCTGCAATTGTTCAGTGTTCAGGTATCGCAATATCAAGCTCTGACATATGTCATGAAAATAATACACACCTACAAAAAGTGATAGAATGGACCGATTCAGTACGAGCTTGCAGTACTTGAGAATTAAGAACGAAGCAGAACCAATTTAGAAGTGCTGCTAATTGGGATATGTTCACACGCCCCACCCCTTTATATATCTACACCCACACGCACACTCACTCACACACGTATATAGAGCATTAAAATTCAAAATATATTTCAAAAAGACCGGTTGTCACTTGAAAAGTACATCAAATAGTTGTCCCACATATTTTAAAAATCTGACCTAGAAATCAAAGTACCCATTCTTAGTTAAAAAGTATTCAATATCTGTAGCAAGCACTTTCTATCGGCAGATGTATTTTAAGCGAACAAAAATTTTGCCGCAATTTTTATGATTACGGTGATTTTATGCATAAAAAAACAACTCACGGAAAGTTATTCAAGAGCGTTGTTTGATATTTCGCTCCTAGTCTTCCAGGTGCCTAGCCTAGTTTTCAGGTGCAATTTGAGTGCTTTCTAATTTTTCTAATTCTTAGATTTTTTTGAATAATAAAGCCAGCTGTTTGATGTTAAGCTATGTTGCCACTTTACCTCGTCCTTCTCCGATACCCTTGCCCTCATCAGTTTTTCAAAATTAATTTAGCAAATAGCAGGTACTTTTCGTTAACAGAAAGTAATCAACATTTTTTCTATATGTTTCAGTAAAAACTATTTCAAAAAAATATTCGCTCAATATTAGCTATAGGTAAATAAATTCCAATCCGCATCGATAAGAGTACACGTTTTGGTTGGTAAAAAACACATTTTAGCTGTTGTTTTGTTTGCTTTTGTTATGTTCATTAATCCCGTGAGTGAAAAAAGTTTAGTTGCAAAATATTAAGTTGATAAAGACTGGAAAACCAAAATTTAATTGTTAATTGTCAGATATGAGTGACAAAATGTATTTGCTTTATTATGCAAAAAACTGTTTGCAACAGAAATCATTTTCTCATTTCAGTTTTAAGTTTTCATTAGCATTTTCTAGGAAGCAAGTCTTTCTCTTTGGTTCGTTTATCTAATAGCAAGCTCGAAACTCCTCTCCAATAACTTTTTTTGGTAACTCAGCCTTTGATGTCAGCATTTGGAACCTAACAGATTCGAAACTTTTGCATCTAAAAAAAATTGGAGAAACGAATTTATTTATTTGTTTTTAGTTTTCAGTTGCCGTGCTTCAAAGTTGTACATTGTCACTGCTCCAAACCGACAAAATTAGTATGAAATTGTTCATATTTTCCTTTTTTTGAAAAAAATTACAAGACTTTAACTTTTCAATAAATATATAATTGTATTTTGTTAATTAGGTCTCCAATTCGATTGCAGTGATCAACAATTCAGACAAAACATTTTCTGTTCAATTGTAAATTTTGATTATCAGTCCAACCAAGAAACAAGTAAACTGTAAGATGTCGGAAGATTCTGCTTTATTCTCTTTTTGTTGTCCCGACATTTGATTTTGCCTTGAAAAATGAGGTTAGTAGGACACATTTATTTTTGATTGTTTGATCATAACTATTACTAGAATTAGTTAAAAGAAAATTGAAAAACAGAAACAGGAATTGAGTCACTTGCATCAATTGCACAATCGAAAACTAGAAATTTTTCTAAGCGCTTTAAAAGAGTTATTCGGTGTCACCAAAGAAAGCCAAAAAATTTAAAACTCAGGCATCATTACTTACAGTGGTAGCAGCTCATAAGTAGGACTTCTTTGGGTACGAAATCAATATAATTCGTAGTTAAAACTAATAATTAAATCTGTTTCTCTAAAACTTTTAAATGAAATCTGGTTCAATTTCCGAGTGCAAAATTAATGAGATGTTAATATAATTTTTTGTGAAAACTCCCTCCTTTTTTGCAAAAAAAACAATAGAAAGAACTATAAATATTTTTTGTTAAACAAGAAGCAAAAACATTATGTTTGAAGGGTACCCAATTATGTATTTATTTATTTGAGCTTGTCTTCTTTGAATTGAACCAGTCTAAAAAGAAACTAAGAAAAACTACCGCTGGAAACTCATTAACTATTTCTTGAAACAGATTTTGAAACAACAATCACATTAAAACTGTTAATGCTGTGCTACCATACGTGCCATTTATGCAATGTAACCGCAGTTTTTCGCTATTACGTCGGAGCTTTAACAAATTGCTGAAGAAATTAATTTTGCGTTCTTAACTGTATACCAATGAAGAAATTCAAACATTTCAGGATATTTATGGCAATTCAAATGAAAATAGAAGAAAAATTTATAAAAAAGAACTATAAGCGCTTATATAAACCTTCATCTATTCACGTAAAATGTTGTTTATCAACCTATTCTACTTATTATTATTTGCCTACGAGGTCAAAAAATATTAAAATCAAATAAGTTTTTTTGTCACAATCTATTGAAATAAATGAGTCGAAACATATAATTTGAATTAAATTCCAAAGTAAGGATAAAGTCTCTTTTTTCATTTATAATCTACAAAAAATTTGATAAAAAAGCTAAATTTTTCAAATTCCTATTTTTTGGGAACTAATTACTCCTCCTTGTTACGTGTATAGGAATGGACAAAACGTATCTTTTCCATAAAAAACTGAGTTAACTTCTGCTCAGTGAGACAGAAATCTTGTCTAAACAGAAAAATCACTTCTAAATAATGCGAAACACATTTTTGCATGTTAGTAATGGTTCTCATAGAAGTTGTTTAGAGGGGGATGAACTAAATTATCCACATCCTTTTTTTCAGTTTAGTCAATTTGGGTTGATTGAGAGTGTTGTAAAAAATCAAATATTCTTTAATTATTGTTTTTTCCATGGAGTTATCGAGGTTATTTTTTAATGAACATTTGAATCATTTCCGTTGCTTTTCTTCATATTTTTCCTATTTTTGCTGAAGTTTCTTCAATTTTGACAAAAATTATGCAAAATTGGTAAATGAAATAGTAGTGTTAATATTTTTACCTTTGAAAACTTAGGAACGTTGCTGAACTGCTTGATCCGACTTTTTCGACAAAAATTTGGTTAAACTTTTCAATCGTTGTCTTTTTTTTCGGCAAAAATGGCACTATATGTTGGGTTGACCCACTTTCTTTACTAATGCCGCAAGTAAAAACCTAAAAATGCTGACACAATTTTCTTAAACTCCAACGTGTTCTTTGAGAGTGTTCTGTGATTAAAATGTTGTCGGTTTTTGATAATTTAACTCAATAATTATTCAAAACAACTCGTTTGTTTCTGATATAGTGAGTTCTTTTTATCAAATGGTCTAATTGGCTGAAATTTTGAACAATTTTATTTTCTAATGCAGGAGCAGAAAAATCAAAGCTAGTTTTGGTCAAACCGTCGAATTTTGCCATTAAAAGAGAATTTGGATTGCACTGCAGCACTTTCTTTTTTGGTAAATATTTTCGCCTGTAATGTTTTATTACGTTAATTATAGATCAAAATCATTTCAAACTCAAGCTCAGTTTTTGGAAAAATCCCTTTACGTGCAAATGAGTCCCAGTGCACATGTATATAAAAGTTATCAATTTTGGCTTCAATACTGTGCTTCAGTAAAATTTATTGTGAATGTTTTGGTTGATATATTCTAGTTTTTTTTTAATTAGTCTCTCTAATGCCGCCTTTCTAAGTAGCTACAAGGCAATCTATCAGTACCCTTAATTTGAAAGTTAAATGTTGTTACGACTTCAATATATATTTCTTTTCTAAAAAAGAACACAGGCTTTTGAGTTTTGCCAGTTGTTATCGTATTTCTGTCAACTTCTAGCTAAATTTCAGATAAGAGAGTGGTTGATTTTTTTTCGAGTGATATATTTTTTAGTTTTCATTGCTGTTTTATGTTTAAAGTAACGGTTTTCTGGCTTTTATACTACTAGTTTTAATAGAAACTATCTAATTATTGAAATTTTTGTAGTTTTGGGGTCTTTTTTCTATTGTGTTGCCACATCATCAGTTTAATTAATTGTGAAATATCAAAAGATAAGCGTTGAAAGAAGGCGCAATTGCACATACGTATTGCTTTCAGTGAAAAGATTATAAGTATACAGGCTGCAATGCCGTTTTCTCACAAATTTTAATTGAAATTTCAACTGTAATTCACTTTTTTTTCTAATTCATGTAATATATTTTCTGAATATTCTGAATAATGGTTTTTTTTAAGATGAACAAAAACATATTTACTGATTTCAATTGTTAGCTAATGGTTTGTTTAACTTTCAAAATGTTTGTTTTAAATCAACTGAACAGATCTTTTTACTTTACCATTTCTGTTTCTTTGTCTAATCGTCACCTAATCTAAATAGGGACAGGTCCCATATCTTTTGCACTGAAGTACCAGTTAATTTGTTTAGTTATTTTATTTTTTAATTATTTGTTTGTATTGTTTATTTTGTCTAGTAATCTTGTTAATGTTGGGGTTCTTGAGCCCTCCAATGTGACATTATTTATTTCGCTTAGTGAATTGAGTTTAACGTGTTTTTTAAACTCGTGCACCAGTTATTTTTGACAGTTTTCTATCTCGAATTAAGTCAAAAATGTGGATGACCGATTGGAACTATATGTCCAACGCATATTTTTGAACCTCTTTTTTTAAAGTTAATAAATCATTTGTTGTCTGACAACACGAAACAAGACTGCCGATATTTGTGAGCGTGTTGAGATACATAATTGTTCTGAATTCGCTGAATGTTGTTGGAAAGTGCTTACTCTTTCCTACAAAAAGTACTACTTATGTAGCGTATTTCAACAGTTAAGAGCGTTCAAGTTTCTTAAAGATCATTTTTTCTAAAATCCTATGAAAATATTCTACCTGGTTTTTCAACAAGTATCTTTCTAAAAATCTTAAATACAGATGGGCTCAAAACTTTTAAAATTCATCCATAAAATTGAAAGACCTCTTTAAACGTCCACAATTTTTTAGGCAATTAGCTTTTAATGGCATTAATGGCCATTTCTGGCATTTGGAAAAGCTACCAAGCTGTAAATCACATTTATATAATTTATATCAGATTTTCATGCACATTTTTAGTGGCTGTGGTTCATGACTTAATCACATTTTTTTTCAAAAAAAATCCTGACGCAAGAATAGTTTAAATAACTTACCGCAAATCTGAACGTAGCTGATAGTTTTCATCTTTGTTGTTTATCTGTTTGTCTCTTATAACAAAAGCTGAGCAAAATCAATAAATTCTTCACAAAAATGAAAATAATGAGCAAAGGGGTGACCCACAACTTTATCGATTACAGCTCTTCGTATCAACCCTTTTTGTTGACTCGGAACAAATTTATCAACCAACTACAAAAATCACCGCTTTGAAAATAGAGTTAGGGATGAATTTTTATCACTGGCACACAAAATGGAAAAAGCGGGTTAATCTTTCACAGCCCATTGGCTAAAAAAGATAGCGCTAGGCCACCACGGAACATTTAAGGATGATAATAGTCAAAGATTAGAGTTATTTGGGCTATTTATGTCCTAGTTGCGAGGCTCATAAAGCACCCTAACAACACACGCGAACATCAGGGAAAAACAGATAAAACTTTGTGGCTTGGCAAAGTAGTTCCTGAAGGCCGAGTGCATGAATCAAGTTTGGATATGTTGTTTCGAACCCACCAGCGTCGTATATGTTCCCCAGATTTAAAAAAATGTATTCTTATACAGATCGCTATTTTACATAAAAAAAACACGTGCGGCTGGTGGTGTAGAAGTTATATGCTCACAAAGACGATTTAACCGAAGGTCTTTCCCCATTATAGCCCGCCAATTATGGTATATTTAAGGTAATTGAGGGGATTATTTGTTATATGAGCAATAAGTGTGTGTGTGTGTGTGTGTGGGGGGGGGGGGGGGGATTGAGGGCTAAAGCGAATTACTGGAACAGAATAGATACCAAATGTCAGTCAGAATGCCACGCTGAAGTTGCAGAACTAAAAAAAAACAGACAAAACTGATTAATTCAAAAATAAGAAATTTTGTCTCAATTTATTCTATTTTTTTATAATGAGGTAAGATGAAAGATCAGAAAATTCATAGCCAATCAATAGCGACGCGCTGTTAGGACAAATATTTCAATTTGAGTAAAAAGCAGAGACAACCTGCTAAAAACTTCCAATCAATAATAAAAACGTTGAATACATTGTACTTATTAGAAAATTTTCTAATAAGTATAATGTATTCAACGTTTTTATGTCTCAGAATAAAAAACTCAAGAAAACGAACAAAAAATTCTTTACATAGATGAGGTCCCCGACCCAAACCAGGTTAGAGACTGAAGTGCTTAGGTTGATCACAGATGGATGCACACCGAATACAACTAAAACAGGATTTTCGTGACGCATCAATTCAAGATTGCCGAGAACCATTGTTGTAAAATTTAAAAATTAAATCTCCAAAAAAATTGGAAACTAGACTTTTGTCCTACTCTTGTACCAGAAACTCTCTCTAAGCATAATCTGAACAACTCAGCAGTTGAATTTTTAAAACTTTAAAGGTGGAGAACATCGTTTTTGATAAAAATCTACGCAAATGTTTGCAATTCCTCTGAGAGTCATTTTTTTGTCTGAGCAATGAATTAATTTTTCTTCCAAGACATTCCCAATTTTTGGGATATCAATGACACTTTTTTGTCAATCAAAGAATCTCATCTTATCTGGACTCTGACATCCTATCAATGGTGGAATTTTGCTACTCTATCGATCAATATGGTATAAGTGACATTCTATTTTTGGTGCCAGTTTGTGATGAGAAGTACGGATCAATTCTGTTCCCCCCCAGTGTTTTTTATGACCCCCAATTACAAATTATATGTTGTTATATAGCTTGTTACTATGTAAGAAGATAGCACGTGCGCCTGGGGGTCATAAAAAATTTATGCTCACTAAGCTAGGGGGGGGGGAACAGATAGATCCAGAAGTACTCATGAGAAGTACTCACGACAAATTTTTTTATTGATCCACAAAAAAGCAGCTTTTTGGGGTTTCTTAGGTTTGAGAACTTACCTTGGG
The DNA here is from genome assembly GCF_964194025.1 of Convolutriloba macropyga. NCBI lineage: Eukaryota > Metazoa > Xenacoelomorpha > Acoela > Convolutidae > Convolutriloba > Convolutriloba macropyga. The sequence continues at coordinate 2,886 of NW_027453536.1, read as the reverse complement.
GAAGCTTTTGCATTTTTCTGGTTTCAGACGTTATCGCATATGATCGCACTGGTTATCAGACGTCACCATACAAGACCATAACCCTAACCCTACCAACACCCATTCCCGAGCAAAAACATATTACCAAAAAGCACCGATATTCCCTTTTTTGTGCGAACAGTATTTTACGTAGATCGGAATTATCAAATTTCATAGCCGCAACTAATGATTGAATTCTTTATTTTTCAACTAAAGAATATATATATATATATATATATATATATATATATATATATATATATATGTATATATATATCAATTTTCAAAAGGCAAAGTTTTGTGAAAATTGGTTGATCTCCACTTTTTGCGATTTGCTGCAGGAAATAACCTGCAATTAAAAATAAAAAAGTTTCATAAAGAATTTATGCAAATTATAATAGCTCAGATTGTCTTTATATGCTCCCATCATTTTGTAGATCAGATTAATTTTCAAAACAAACATTTAAATGGTTAATTGGATTTTCTCTCTTTCGTCTGACGAGTCCTCTCTCCTCTCTCTCTCAGGATGTACACTTGGAGCTCCAGGATGTACAATTGAAGTCATCAGCTTCTATCATTGGTTTCAAAAGTCTGTTTTAGGAATGAGGTAAAAATATAATAGAAAAAAACTACTGATGTTAATTCACTTAAAAATTTACGTGTTATCATCACGTTGTGTTAGTTGGAACATGTTTCTCAAATGCATCGTTTTTCACAAAATTTTGCTGACAAAAATGGAGACCAACTTTTTTTTTGATGAAATTTTCAGGAAAGTTACAACTCCAGGAAAGTTACAACTCCTGCATAGTCGTTATTACTTTTTCTAAAAAAGAAACTTGCGTCGAATTTATTAATATTATTCTAATTAACATATTTGAACGAAGTCAATTTCCTAATTTTGACACAAAAGCACTATTAGAAGACGTTAGTTTTTTGCTAGTTTCCGTTAGTTTCTGCTGCTTTAATTGCTAACAAAGACTGCGAAATTTATCTACAAATAGCAAATATATGAATCTGCTGATAAGGTTTTTGGGGGTAGACAACAGCAGTAATAATCTTAGTTTTGAGGATTTTTGAGGATTCAATTTGAGCTTAGGTTCAATACTGTAGGACAGCTGTTTTTGATACAAATTGCACCACTCTAAAATCAAGCAAAAAAAAACTAGATTTTTTTGGAATTTAGTTTTTTTCGTCATTTGAGGACCTCTCATAGAAGATCAGGCATCGCAAAGAATTGATTGGTCACTTTTACTTCACTTTGAACATAAAATATAACAAGGAGGCTCCGTAATGTGCGTTCGCACATAATGTTCCAACCCCGGTAAACTACCAAAAGAAGAGGAGATTTAAAACTTTGCCAAAATTCATATATCCTTTAAAAAACAACTAAAGCAAATAATTTTTGCTGGATTAAAGGGCCAATGAGATTTGCCATTTGTGAGAATACTGGACAAGACAATCATAAACTCAAATAAACGCAAACAATAATTGCGACTGAAAGTTGATGTCTATATTTAGAAAAATACTATTAATCACAGAAAAATGGAATCAGATTAAACTTCGACTGAACAAACTAACCTGAACGTCCTTAGATAAGATATCAGATCTGTCAATAATAGTATCAGGTCTTAGTATCAGACTTAGTATCAGGTCGACGACAAAGAGCAAAAAGTGCAAAGTTCAAAAATACGTTTCTGTTTTTCAACGCATTCAATTTCAAATTAATTAAAACAACTACGTATTAACTCGGTTAAATAAAAAAGTTATTTTATACCGCATATGAAGCAATTGAGACCTGTCATTATGCATTATATGACAGCAGAAATAACAAAAAGATTGGCAAAAAATCAATCAAAATTAACAAGAAAGCAATGTCCCAACCGTTAAAACCATAAACTATTCATGAAAATTGTCAATTAATTTAAAACGCCAATTGCGTCACCACATTAGTGTGATAATGTGGCCAGGAAACAAAAACTCCGGAAGGAGCAGATATCCAAAAATCGCACTATTAAATTCTAAAGTACTAATAGCGCGCCAATTTTGACAAGCGCGCCTGTTCCATTTGCACACAAGAAAGTACTCGTAATCGAAATACCAAAGCGAGGTGACTCTCCAGAAAATGAAAGCAAACGAGAATTGCTAGCGAGCATAGTCAAGTTCAACGGAGGATACAGTACTAAATCTTTTTACTTCTAGACCGCCTTGAAGAATACTGGTCATTTTTTTGAGGTCCAATGTAAAAGACATTATAATAAAGTACTGTGGATGTGGCTGCTTCAATAAAACTGTAAATTTTAAGGAAAGAGCTTGCTCATGTTCCTCTGCATCGCTGATGCAATGATCGATCCGATAGACATCAACAGCAACGTTTTTTAAAATAATAATAATAAAATGAACTTAAGTTTTTTTCGATAATGCCAGCATTGATTGTACTTTCAAATTGTTAGATCAATTCTCCAAATTATGAATCTGAGGAAATAATTCTGCAAATTAATTACTCTGAGCGTATTACTGAGTACACAGCAAAAAAAATAAACAAGCATTATTGAACTCAAGGTGCCCTTAAAGATGCGTAATTGTGTTTTTTTCTGCCTTGCAAAAATGTAAAGAGAGAATATTGGGTGCAGTTTGTAACATTGACATCCAATTAACTCAGCAGTCCTCGGGATTTTATAAACTTGATGTTTTGATTTTCAAATCCATGACAAGTCAGACAACAAACTGCTTCGCATCTGAAATGACTGCAAAAAGAAAGCCACCCTATCAAAAATGACCAGTTGAAACTTGATTATCAAATTATAGCAAAAAAAGCAAACGACAAACTTCAGAGACAATATCCAAAAATCCAATTTAAAAACCCAGAAG
>NW_027453535.1:0-58414 GCF_964194025.1 Convolutriloba macropyga | reverse complement strand
CATTTTCTTTTTTACTTGTTACTTCTAAAGATCCTACAGGATTATTAGCAACTTTCTTTCCAAAATTAACTGTAGTTTTATCTACATTCTTAAAGAACTTTTTTAATCCCTCAGTTTCTATTGTTGCATCTGAAACAGTCATAGATTTCTTTACATTTAGTACAAGAACCTTTTAACATCTTAGTACCTTTAGCTGAAATAGAACCATAAATATTAATAGTGCCATTATTCATGTCTACCTCCAGAACAAAATAATTTAGTTTTTTTTTGGAAAGGACACATATTTCTATATTACTATTAAAATAGTGGAATGTAAAGGTTCCCAAACCTGCTCCATAGTTAATAAGTCTGACTAAGACTATATCTATGTTAACAATAACCATAACTAGGGTACTAGTCATAACTATTACTAGAGTATTAATCATAACTATAACTAGTGTATTAATGATATCTATAACTAGAGTATTAGTCATAATTATATCTAGAGTATTAGATATAACTAGGGTATTAGACGTTACTTTATCTAAAGTATTAGATTTAACTAGAGTATTAGATATAACTAGAGTATTAGATATAACGATAATATTAATCTTATCCATAAACTATTGTATTGGCAATAACCATAACTATAAATAGAGCATTAGACATAATGTTAACTATAACTAAGGCAGTTCTACTATTTATAATTCTACCTTGTAACCCATTTTAATTTCTATTAAAACGTTCAGCCTTTTTGTATGCTACATTATAGTTATTAGTACCATAATTAATATTCATTCTATCTTCGGGATAGGTTACACTGTCAATCTTACAAAATCATTCAGTTATATCCATTTCTTTGAATATAATACCATCATCAGTTTTTCCGTTAATATAAATAATCTCAAAACTCACAATTACATATTGGGGTATATCAAAGCCATTCTCTACACCTAAATCAAACAAAAGGTTAATAGCATCTGGAACATTCTTGTAAATTGTCTTTCTTTCATAGGATTAAACCAAAGTCTATATGAATCTTATTACATAATTTTTTGTGTACTATCTTTACTAGGATCAATACAAGGCACACACCAAGTTATATCTCTAAATTCTATATTACAATTATTAACTGCTGCACCAGACCCCTCATCAACTCTAAATAGTACTCTATCAAAATATCAGGACACATTTTTAGACTCAGACGTCAACAGGCTAAATCAAATAGCGACACTTCACCCGACAGCAGAATTTTCTGAATAATTTTAACTAAGAACTTCAACAGAACTTGACGGAGGCTGAAGCACTGGACAGTGACATTCTGGAGTCCGAGGAAGTTGATAACAATTCGACAGGGAACATTGATCCAATCAAACGCTTCACGAAACATTTTGAGGGACCTTCAACAGCAGTGGATACGTCAACGGCAACTACTTCAACGCTCTCAGATACTATGAGGAAATCAGCCAACATTAAGTTGCCAGAACTCAATGTGCCACACTTTTCGGGTAATTATATGGAATGGACTTCGTTCATTGATTTGTTCAAAGGAGCAGTCATCGACAACAACTCTCTTCAAGGAAGTCAGAAGCTGCAGTGTCTGAATGTATCTAAACTGCTTGCCTTGATACCAGTTACCAATCACAACTTCGACATTGCTATGAATTCTCTGATAAACAGATAAGAGAACAAGAGGATCATCATTCGCACACATCTGCATTCAATCGTTTCGCATCGATCACTGACAACGGATAGCGCCAGAGACTTAAGAAACCTAATTGAAGCAATGGCTAAACATCGATTTGCCTGGCAGAAGTTGGTTGAACCAGTCAACAGTCAATACATCTTTTTTGTCTACTTGATCAGTGAGAAGCTGCCTACAGAGTCAGGAAAACAATGGGAGCTATCTTCAAAGGGCAAGGAACTAGGAATTTTCTTAGAGGAACGCGCTCAAGCACTCGGGGCAACAGTGTCAAATCCAATTGAAGCTACAGAGACTCAAGTGTACGTGAATCCGCGATATTTGCACACATTTGGCGACTTCCGAGCAACAATGCGAATGTTGTGAAGAAACGCACAAAATTTTAAAAAACAGAAAGTTCAAGAAAATTTCAGTAAGGGATCGTGAAGAGCTTATAAAAGTTAGAAAACTCTGTTTCAATTTTCTGCGACCGGGACACAGATCAGAAGATTGTGATGGATTGAAGTGCAAGCAGTGTGGTAGAAAGCATCATACTCTTCTTCAACACCAATAAGCAGACAACCAGCGCAACAACCAGCACACAAGCGAATGAGAAACCGAAGAACAACGCTACAGCAACAACAGCCACGGCAAAATCGAAGGAAGAAAACAAGTTCTCAGGAGCTATGACTCAACAAACTTCAGAGGAAGTCTTTCTTCAAACCGCAATTGTTTCCGTTAATTTTCGTGGTGAAACGATTCTACTTAGGGCAGTTCTACACCCAGCTTCACAAAACAACCTTATAACGGGCGGCAGTACAACGCTTACAATTGAAGAAGAAAAGCAACAAAATGTTTTTTAGGACTAGGTGGGACAGTTCAAGACAACAAAGGTCGCATGGAACTTCTTATCTCATCAAGGAAAAGATCATCAGCTGTCAACATTAGTGCGTCAGTTTTGTCAAAAGTGACTGATAATCTGTCATTACGATTCATTGACATCAGCCAAAAAATGGAAAGCAGTAAAGGAGTTGGAGCTTGCTGACCCCGACTTCATTAGGCTGTCATTAATTGACCTGTTGATCGCAGCATCTCATTATGAAGACATAATAATTGGAAACAATCGACTGAAGGAGCCTAACTGTGGAATAACATAAAGGCTATCAGTGTTCGGTTGGGTCGTTGTTTGAAGGGAACAGACAAAAAAACTATACAAAGGATCTGCACAATTTCTTTGTTTCCTCAGTGCCAGAAAATTTGTAGCGTTTTTGGGAAATAGAAGATGCAGCAGCGCAGCTTTGGACAGCCGAAGAAAAACGGTGCGATGATCACTTCAAAGAAACAACTAGAAGAAGCCCTGGAGGTCGCTTCATAGTGAAACTTTCCTTCAAGAACGAGACAAAAGCATTGGGAGATTCACTTCGACAAGCCAAAAAATTACTCCAGTCTTCTTTTCAGATTGGAAAGACAACCCGACCCATCTCGGACACATAGAGAATGTTTCAACATCAGAAATTATCAAGCCAGTCGAAAACTGCTACTATCCTTGTCATCATTATGTGTTCAGAGAGTCAAGCAATACCAACAACTTGAGGTCATTTTCGACAAATCCGCAAAGACGACAACAGGAGTATCTCTTAACGACAGACTCATGGTGGGACCAAAAATTCATAAAGACCTTTCATCATTCTTGTTCGATTTACACTACATCAAGTAGCACTTTCTGCTGACATTGACAAAAAATGTACAGACAAGTGGAATTGGACAAGGAGGACAAAGATTAACACCGATTATTGCGGAGAGATCCAATTCCAGTCGCGATTGAAATTTATCGTACGACTCGGGTAACATACAGCATTGCTCTTCGTCTTTTTTTAATTCAATTAGACCCCTACAAGTTCTTGAAGGAACAGCAAACACTAAACTTCGTTTGTCCCTAATAACTGATATGTATATGGATGATCTACTTACAGGATGCAAAGATTCAAAAGCCGCAGAAAAGGTTCAGGACAACTAGCTGCCACTTTCAGAGAAACGGAAGACGAGAAGATAATTAAAGGCAAAGACTATGTCATTAAAACGCTTGGAAAGAGGTGGAATCCAAATCTTGGTCAGTTTGGTTTCACAGTAAAACTTGACAAGGGAACTCGTTTACTAATCGGCAAATCCTCCAGAAGTTTGACTTTTATTTGACCCACCCGGATGTCTATCACCAACGACTTTTCAACACAAATCTTTCGTTCATCTGTTGGGGATGGACCAGCTTAGCTGGGATCAACCTTTATCGGACTCAATTCTACAGCAGTACCTGGGATTTCGAGCACAACTGAAGGATCTAGAAACAATTAGTCTTCCATAGAAGGTTCTCAAGCCAGCCAACAACTTAGATTTGCAGTTGAACGTTTTTTGCGATGCTTCAACTACAGAATATGCTGCTGTCGTTTTCATCAGACAGGTGACAGACACTTTCAATGAAACAAAAATGCTTAAAACAAAGACAAGAGTTGCACCAATCAGATCAGTTTTTGTGCCAAGGTTGGAACTTAGTGCCGCCCTGCTAGGAGCCGAGCTAGTTAGGGCAGTGACGAATGCAATTAGCGATGAGCGATTTCCAACTCCGAAGGTTTCTGCGTGGTCAGATTGTACGGTTACAATTGCGTGGCGACAAGATTATCCCAGGAAATGGAAAACATTTGTCGACAACCGAGCAATAAAAATTGAAGAAATTACTCCAGCCAGTAGGTGGAAACATTTTCCAACCCAAGATAGTTCGGCGGTTTGTGCTTCAAGAGGATTAGCAGCAGCTGATTTGTTGAACCAAAATTTTTGGTGAAATGGGCCAGAAGGGCTACGGCCACTTGAAAACTCTTGGCCTTCATTTGACATCTTATCGCCTACAGGAGAAGAGACCGAAAAAGATGTAAAGGTGCAATCTGAAAACGTAAGTGATTTCATCAAAAGAAGATAACGCAATTTTATTTATGTTAAACTGGCATTCGTCAATACATAAAGATACAAGGATTTTGACCTATGTCCAAAGGTTCATCAGCAGCATCAAAAGGAGAATTCAAACTTCAAAAGTGAAACAGCGGACAATGGTATAGGTAGGGCCGGGGCCCAGGTAGTCTTTTCAGCGACGGGGGCGCAGATGAAAACACGAGTTCTTTTTCTACTAGTTCCCTTGGTCGTTTTCGACAAATCCGCAAAGACGACAACAGGAGTATCTTTTAACGACAGACTCATGGTGGGACCAAAAATTCAGAAAGAACTTTCATCATTCTTGTTCGATTTCAACTACATCAAGTACCACTTTCTGCTGACATTGCAAAAATGTACAGACAACTGGAATTGGACGAGGAAGACAAAGATTAACACCGATTATTGCGGAGATATCCAATTCCAGTCGCGATCGAAACTTATCGTATGACTCGGGTAACATACGGCATTGCTTCTTCGTCTTTTTTTAATTCACTTCGACCCCTACAAGTTCTTGAAGAAACAGCAAACACTAAACTTCGTTTGTCACTAATAACTGATATGTATGTGGATGATCTACTTACAGGATGCAAAGATTCAAAAGCCACAGAGAAGGCTCAGGACGCCCTATTACGCTTCTTGCTTCAGCAAGTTTTGATAAACGGAAGTGGGTATCCAGCGTTTCGAGGTTTGTATCAAGACTAGCTGCCACTTTCGTAGAAACGGAAGACGAGAAGATAATTAAAAGCAAAGACTAGGTCATTAAAACGCTTGGAAAGAGGTGGAATCCAAATCTTGGCCAGTTTGGTTTCACAGTAAAACTTGACAAGGGAACTCGTTTACTAATCGGCTAATCCTCCAGAATTTTGACGTTTATTTGACCTACCCAGATGTCTATCACCAACGACTTTTCAACACAAATCTTTCGTTCATCTGTTGGGGATGGACCAGCTTAGCTGGGATCAACCTTTATCGGACCCAATTCTACAGCAGTACCTGGGATTTCGAGCACAACTGAAGGATCTGGAAACAATTAGTCTTCAATAGAAGGTTCTCAAGCCAGCCAAGAACTTAGATTTGCAGTTGAACGTTTTTTGCGATGCTTCAACTACAGAATATGCTGCTGTTGTTTTCATCAGACAGGCGACAGACACTTTCAATGAAACAAAAATGCTTAAAACAAAGACAAGAGTTGCAACAATCAGATCAGTTTTTGTGCCAAGGTTGGAACTTAGTGCCGCCCTGCTAGGAGCCGAGCTAGTTAAGGCAGTGACGAATGCAATTAGCGATGAACGATTTCCAACTCCGAAGGTTTCTGCGTGGTCAGATTGTACGGCTACAATTGCGTGGCGACAAGATTATCCCAGGAAATGGAAAACATTTGTCGACAACCGAGCAGCAAAAATAGAAGAAATTACTCCAGCCAGTAGTTGGAAACATTTTCCAACCCAAGATAGTCCGGCGGTTTGTGCTTCAAGAGGATTAGCAGCAGCTGATTTGTTGAACCATAATCTTTGGTGAAATGGGCCAGAAGGGTTACGGCCACTTGAAAACTCTTGGCCCTGATTTGACATCTTATCACCTACAGGAGAAGAGACCAAAAAAGAAGTAAAGGTGCAATCTGAAAACGTAAGTGATTTCATCAAAAGAAGGTAACGCAATTTTATTTATGTTAAACTGGCATTCGTCAATACTTAAAGGTACAAGGATTTTGACCTATGTCCAAAGGTTCATCAGCAGCATCAAAAGGATATTTCAATCTTCAAAAGTGAAACAGCGGACAATGGTATAGGTAGGGCGGGGGGCCCAGGTCGTCTTGTCAGCGACGAGGGCGCAGATGAAAATACGAGTTCTTTTTCTACTTGTTCCCTTGGTCGGTTTCGACAAATCCGCAAAGACGACAACGGGAGTATCTGTTAACGAAAGACTCTTGGTGGGACCAAAAATTCAGAAAGACTTTTCATCATTCTTGTTCGATATCAACTACATCAAGTAGCACTTTCTGCTGACATTGCAAAAAGGTACAGACAAGTGGAATTGAACAAAGAAGACAAAGATGCGAGCTCAGTTTCTACTACCAGTTCCTTAGGTATAGGTAGGGCCCGGGGCCCAGGTTGTCTTGTCAGCGTAGGAGGCGTAGATGGTGTCGGAGTCTCAAACGATGATGTCAACCTTGGTATAGTTTGGGACGGGGGCCCTGGGGATGAGCTGTACGCCGTGTCTGCCGGGAATACAGGCAACTCCAATAAAGGAGCACATCAATTCAACAAACATGAAACCTGAGAAAGAAAATGTTTCGTTAACGCCTATGGAGCACCCACTAAAGGGAGACAAAGAAGAAAACTTCCTAGAAGCAGCAATCTCTACAACCTTTCACGATTTTGATGAAGAAAATGAGGTGATTCGAGTTGGAGGACGCCTAGCCAAGTCACCTTACACAATCGATTGAAAATTTCCAGTTGTTTTTCCAAGAAAATTGGCTATCACGGAAATGTTTATTCGAGAAGCACACGAGAGGAATCTTCACGGAGGGATTCAACTGACGTTATACACGCTTCGACAAACTATTTGGATACTAGGAGGGCTTTCTACTGAAAGGTGTCTTACACAGATGCAAACCATGTATCCGTTTAGATGCCAAATGGTTGCAGCCTCAGATGGGAGCGCTACTTCGAGAACGAGTAGTGCCGTCATTTGCGTTCAATCATTATGGACTCGACTATTATGGAACGTTCTACACAAAAGCTGGAACTCGAACGCTTTTGAAAACATACGTTGCTAATTTCATTTGCTTTAGTACAAAGGCAGCTCACATAGAGCCAGTTCTGTCTCTGACCAACTGGAAGAATTTGAGTTTCGACAAGCCTTAGCTACTCACGAGTTTGAAGATTTGATAGCAATGATTGGCAAGAACAATATTACTTGGCTTATTATTTCGCCAAGAACACCAATTTTTGGATGACTACGGGAAGCCGCTGTCAAATCTTTGAAGCGCCACATGTACCGGAGCATTGGAAGAACAAAATTATTTTTCGAAGACTTCACAAAATTGTTGACACAATTTGAAGCCAAGCCTTAAATTCAAGGCCTATTACGTCTGTTTCAAATTATGCCAATGATGCTTTAGCACTTATAGCAGGACACTTCTTGATAGGACGACCAACCACAGCGTTGCCTGAACCAGAAACAACAGGAAAAGAAACATTTTCATGGGCAAGACAGATGCAGAGGATGGACAATCTCATCAGATTTTTGAAAGAAGTGGTCAACAGAATGTTTGTCAAATATAAAACAACAGAAAAAAAATGGCAAACGGGACAAATAAATACTGACATCATTGAAGTATTAATGATCAAGGAAGAGAACACACCACCCACTCAGTGGCCAAGGGGACGAATAATAAAGGTCTTTGATAAAAAATGATAAGATTGTTCGAGTTATTGAATTGAAGACATCATCTGAGCTATTTATACGATCCGTCAACAAGATTCTGTTGTTAATGAAACACGATATTGACATGTCGTCATCAAGATCTGACAAGGAAGATGACACAGATGAAGAATGAAATACAAAGGATAAAGACGAGGAAGGACAGCAAGAAAATGCAAGTTATAACTGTACAAAACTGGCTAACAAGAACTGATTAAGTTTAAGAAAGTATCAATAAACTTTAGATTCTCGAGCTTGAGATTCTTAAATATAAAGCGTTATAAAGCATTTCTATGTAACTGATTCAATTAAAGTGGCACTGCAACACCTTCGAATCAATTTTTCAATCGAAGTTTTGGCCAATTTTTTCCTGCCTTACAAAAAATTTTCATCGTTTCCACTTTTTTATCTGTAGAAATATATTCAGTATTTCACCAACAAATCTGCCAGCCTCGCACGGGAAATAGTTTTTTAGTCATTTGCTTTTAAAATAATGTTATGTTGTAATTTTTTCTGGAAAACAAGATTGGTTGCTGCCTTTTAATACAAAACTTTACGACGCTTTAAAGGTAGCAGCCGTTATTGTACAGGAGTTCTGTTTTGACCTGGACAAGTTTTATGGTAAAATTAAGTCATTATAATATCGGTGTTAGTTATTTAGAGAGTGAGGACATATGATTCAGAATTTTTAACGCTACTCGAGGTAAGTTAACTCCGACAAAGGGTATGAAATGACGTCACACACATATATAAACGCACACACAAATGTTTGAAACGCCAAATGTACCGCAGCATTGGAAGAGCTAAGCTTTTTTTCGAAGACTTCACAACCTTGTTGACACATTGACGCAATCTTAAATTCAAGGCCTATTAAGTCTGTTTCAAATGATGCCAAGGATGCCGTAGCACTTTCACCACGACACTTTTTGATAGTACAACCAATCACAACGTTGCCTAATTCAAAAACAACAGGAAAAGAAACATTGTCATGGGCACGACAGACGGACAGGATGGACAATCTCATCAGATTTTTGGAAGAAGTGGTCAACAGAATTTTGTCAAATGTACAACAACAGAAAAAAATGGCAAACGGGACAAACAAATACTGACATCAATGAAGTAGTAATAATCAAGGAAGAGAACAGACCACCCACTCTGTGGCCAATGGGACGATTAATAAAGGTCTTTGATAAAAATGATAAGATTGTTCAAGTTGTTGATTTGAAGACATCATCTGAGCTATTTATACGATCCGTCAACAAGCTTCTGTTGTTAATGAAACACGATATTGACATGTCGTCAAAAAGATCTGACAAGGAAGATGACACAGATGAAGAATGAACTACAAAGGATACAGACGAGGAAGGCCAGCAAGAAAATGCAAGTTACAACTGTACAAAACTGGCAAACAAGAACTGATTAAGTTTAAGAAAGTATCAATAAACTTGTGATGGGTTGCTGAGAAATACTATTTAACGCAATTGGGCACTTAACCAAAAAGCCAGTTTCATTGATACATTAATAAAGATGAACCGGTTAGAGGCGGCCAGTATGTTACGATTTACAATGACCTTTGATAAAATGACGTTCAATGCAATCCGAGCAAGATGAGGAAAACAATGATAATTAAGCACTTGCTGAAACCAACTATTCATATTTTCAAACGATATAATCAAAATCAATTGGTCTTTTCGAGCTTGAGAGTTTTAAGTATAAAACGTGTTGGAGCCTTTCTAAGCAAGCGATTCGATTAATGTTGCACCACAACACCTTCGAGTCAATATTTCTATCGAAGTTTCCGGCAAATTTTTACTGCCTTACAAAAAATGTTCATCAATTCCATTTTTTAACTGTAGAAATACTTTCAATATTTCACCAGCAAATCTGCCAAAAAAATAATTTTTTAGTCGTTTGATTTATAAGTAATGTTATGTTGTAATTTTTTCTGGAAAACAAGAGTGGTCGTTGCCTTTAATACGAAACTTTGCGACGCTTTAAAGGTAGCAGCCGTTATTATACAGGAGTTCTGTTTTGACCTTGACAAGTTTTATAGCAAACTTAAGTCATTATAATATCTGTGTTAGTTATTTAGAGAGTGAGGAAATATAATTCAGAATTTTTAACGCTACTCAAGGTAAAATCAGTCCGAAAAAGTGTATGGAATGACGTCAACCACATATATAAGCGTTTGAAGAACGGCTTGAAAAGATGAACAAGTTTTGCTGCTTTGAGATCTCCGAAGTAAAATGCGAAGCGAAAAGTAAGCATCAGACAAAATGTGAACGCAGCCGTACACGTTTAGCATACAGCCTCTAATCTATATAATAATGGAAATAAGACGTTACCATGGCAGCTGCTAGTAATATCGTACTTTTGAAACTACCGCTCCCAATCAACTATTCAATTACAGTCAAAATAGGCTCAAGCTGACTATCCTGTGAGCTTACGGTCAAACTTTTCTGGCTTAGAACAAATTTGCTATCGCTTCGATTACATTTTTTTGTATATGCAGAAATACTATCGGTAATCTAACAACAAACATGCGGCGTGCGAATGGGAATGGAGTTTTCAGTCGACTGCTTTTTTAAATGACATCAGGACTGCTGTAAAAATGAGTAGATATAGAGTTTTGATTACACACAACTCAACTCAGAAGCGGACCTCAACTAACGAAGGCGGCGTCCTCTTTTGCACTCCAAATGGTGAAGAGCAGGATATACGCTTTGAACCTTAAATTTTTCATTGTCTTTAACACTTTTAGTTTCGAAAGTTGTGTATTATCTATAAAAAGCAATATTTTGTTCATTAGATTATCTAAGCGGTTTTCACATATCACTTTATTCTGGATTGAAATTTAGCTCCTTTCAAAAACAATAGGCAGCAGGTCCAGTGAAAACATTCACAATGAATTTTAATATGATGTGATGATGATTGTTTTGTATTGGAAGCTCTATGCTGTACATTTACGTTAACTTCTAGTAGAATTTTTCTTTCTGTCAGGTTTGAGATATTAATCAAGTCATTGTTTATATATTTAGACATCCAGTCAGTCCTTGTCTTTTAATGAGATTTTGCTGCATGAACGCTTCCCAGCTAGACTTCCAAGTTTGCTTCTTTCGCAATGCAGATTACTATAATGCGTTTTTTGTTGCATTTTCTCCGATTAAAGAGAATCTCATTGGATATTGTTAGAGACACACAAACATTGCCACTGGTTTAAAACTTTCAGTTATCCACTTTCGGTTCAGTAGTTTTTTATTAGTTTTCCAGATTTTAATTACAATCAAAGAGCACTACAAACTATTGCATTGGAAGCTATTCTGTACATTAACGTTAACTTCTAGAAGAAATTTTGTATCTGTCATGACTGAGATAGAAATCAAGTCATTTCTTATATTTAAACATTCAGTCAGTCCCTAAGTCTAAACGATTTAGAGTAATGTTTTTCATCGGAAGTTCCCTAAGTGTTAGTTCCCTATGAATAGGTAGGGCGAGGTCTCAAGTAGTGTCAGTGCCGGGGGCGCAAGTGGAAATGCGAGATCAGTTTCTTCTACCAGTTCCTTAGGTATATGTAGGGCCCGGGGCCCCGGTTGTCTTGTCAGCGTTGGAGGCGTAGATAGTGTCGGAGTCTCAAACGAAGATGTCAACCTTGGTATAGGCTGGGCCGGGGGCCCTGGGATGAGCTGTACACCGTGTCTGCCGGGAATACAGACAATTCCAGCGAATGAGTACATCAATTCAACTAACATAAAACCAGAGAAAGATAATGTTTCGTTAACGCCTATGGAGCAGCCACTAAAGGGAGACACAGAAGAAGAAAACTTCTAGAAGCAGTAATCTCTATTTTCATTTGCATTAGTACAAAGGCAGTTCATGTCTATGACCAACTGGAAGAGTTTGAGTTTCGAAAAGCCTTGGCTGCTCACGAGTTTGAAGATTTGATTTCAACGTTTGGCAAGGAGAACAATATTACTTGGCTTACTGTTTCGCCAAGAACACCAATTTTTGGATGACTACGGGAAGCCGCTGTCAAGTCTTTGAAGCGCCACATGTACTGGAGCATTGGAAGAACAAAATTATTTTTCGAATACTTCACAAAATTGTTGACACAATTTGAAGCCAAGCCTTAAATTCAAGGCCTATTACGTCTGTTTCAAATTATGCAAATGATGCTTTAGCACTTATAGCAGGACACTTTTTGATAGGACGACCAATCACAGCGTTGCCTGAACCAAAAACATCAGGAAAAGAAACATTTTCTTGGGCACGACAGATGGAGAGGATGGACAATCTCGTCAGATTTTTGGAAGAAGTGGTCAACAGAATGTTTGTCAAATATACAACAGAAAAAAATGGCAAACGGGACAAACAAATACTAACATCAATGAAGTAGTAATAATCAAGCAAGAGAACACACCACCCACTCTGTGGTCAATGGGCAAATAACAAAGGTCTTGATGAAAATGATAAGATTGTTCGAGTGGTTGAATTGAATACATCATCTGAACTATTTATACGACCCGTCAACAAGCTTGTGCTGTTAATGAAAGACGATATTGACATGTCGTCATCAAGATCTGACAAGGAAGATGACATAGATGAAGAAAGAACTAGAGAGGATACAGACTAAGAAGGACAGCAAGAAAATGTAAGTTACAACTGTACCAAACTGGCAAACAAGAACTGATTAAGTTTAAGAAAGTATCAGTAAACTTGTGATGGGTTGCTGAGAAAAACTATTTAACGCAATTGACCACTTAACCAAAAAGCCAGTTTCATTGATACATTAATAAAGTTGAACCTGTTTGATAAAATGACGTTCAGTGCAATCCGAGCAAGATGAGGAAAACAATTATAATTAAGCACTTACTGAAACCAACTTTTCATATTTTCAAACGATATTATCAAAATCACTTGGTCTTTTCGAGCTTGAGATTGTTAAGTATAAAGCGTTTTGAAGCTTTTCTAAGCAAGTGATTCGGTTAACGTTGCACCACAAACCCTTCGAGTCAATATTTCTATCGAAGTTTCCGGCCAATTTTTACTGTCCATCGATTCCATTTTTTAACTGTAGAAATACTTTCAGTATTTCACCAACAAATCTGCCAGGGAAATAATATTTTAGTCATTTGCTTTATAAGTAATGTTATGTTGTAAACTTTTTCTGGAAAAAGAGTGGCTGTTGCCTTTTAATACGAAACTTTGCGACGCTTTAAAGGTAGCAGCCGTTATTATACAGGAGTTCTGTTTTGACCTTGACAAGTTTTATAGCAAACTTAAGTCATTATAATATCGGTGTTAGTTATTTAGAGAGTGAGGAAATATAATTCAGAATTTTTAACGCTACTCGAGGTAAACTCACTCCTAAAAAGTGTATGAAATGACGTCACACACATATAGTGAGAATTTAGTGCTATATTTTTTCAAAGTTTGCCGACCTACTCAATTGACAGAATAAACAAACAAATTAGATGGGGCAGAAATATTTGCTGTTTTCGAACAAAATATGACAGTGCTCATAAACTACTTCTTGAAAATAAAATACTTCCCGCAGAAATTCAAATAGCAAAAAATTCATTAAATAGACTTTTCGATATTGTCCAACAAACAAACATACAAGACCAAAGAAAATTCAGAATAATCGGAGACGTTGAAATTAAAGTTAATAATCCTACATATGATTTTTCTCGCACAAAAAATTGTAAATCAAAATTCAATTATAAGAAACTTTGTTCGGAAATGGAATAAACTTCCAAGAGCTCTAAGAAAGGAACAATCAAAGAAAAAATTTTACAAAGAATTAAAGAAAGAGATGCAAAAAAGACATGAACGAGTTCCAATGGACAAAAAATTGAAGGCTTTAAAAGTTTATTTTTATAAATAATTCACGAGAACTAGAAACTGAACCTTAGTTTTTAATTGTTATTATGTTTAGTTATTCAAGGGAAAGATGTAGTATGTTTGATTTATAATATTACAACATGTAACTTTAACCTTGGGGTTATTCGAATTTACATGTTTGAGATTTAAAAAAAAACATTTATAAGCGTTTGAAGAACGGCTTGAAAAGATGAACAAGTTTTGCTGCTTTGAGATCTCCGAAGTAAAATGCGAAGCGAAAAGTAAGCATCAGACAAATTGTGAACGCAGCCGTACACGTTTAGCATACAGCCTCTAATCTATATAATAATGGAAATAAGACGTTACCATGGCAGCTGCTAGTAATATCGTACTTTTGAAACTACCGCTCCCAATCAACAATTCAATTACAGTCAAAATAGGCTCAACCTGACTATCCTGTGAGCTTCCGGTCAAATTTTTCTGGCTTAGAACAAATTTGCTATCGCTTCGAATATATTTTTGTGTATATGCAGAAATACTATCGGTAATGTAACAACAAACATGCGGCGTGCGAATGGGAAGGGAGTTTTTAGTCGACTGCTTTTTTAAACGACATCAGGACTGCTGTAAAAATGAGTAGATATAGAGTTTTAAATAAACACAACTCAATTCAGAAGCAGACCTCCACTAACGAAGGTGGCGTCCTCTTTTGCACTCCAAAAAAGTGAAGAGCAGGATATGCGCTTTGAACTCTAAATGTTTTATTGTCTTTAACATTTTTGGTTTCGAACGTTGTGTTTTATCTGTAAAAACAGTATTTTGTTAATAAGATTATCTAAACAATTTTCACATATCACATTATTATGGATTGAAATTTAGCTCATTTCAATAACAATAGGCAACAGGACCAGTGAAAACAATCACAATGAAGTTTAATATGCTGTGATGATGATTGTTTTGCATTGGAAGCTATGCTGTACATTTACGTTAACCTCTAGTAGAACTTTTTTTTCTGTCAGGTTTGAGATAGCAATCAAGTCATTGTTTATATATTTAGACATCCAGTCAGTCCTTGTCTTTTAATGAGATTTTGCAGCATGAACGCGTCCCAGCTGGACGGCTTCCAAGTTTGCTTCTTTCGCAATGCAGATTGAACTATAATGCGTTTTTCTTTGCATTTTCTCCGATTAAAGAGAATCTTAGTGGATATTGTTAGAGATATTCAAACTTTGCCGCTGGTTTAAAACTTTCAGTTATCCACTTTCGGTGCAGTAGTTTTTTTTATTAGTTTTCCAGATTTCAATTACAATCAATGAGCTGTACAAACTATTGCATTGGAAGCTATGCTGTACATTAACGTTAACTTCTAGTAGAAATTTTGTTTCTGTCAAGCTTGAGATAAAAATCAAGTCAATTTTTATATTTAAAAGTCCAGTCAGGCCTTAAGTCTAAAAGATTTAGAAACAAGTTGAATGTGCTGTGATCATTAATGTTTTTTATTGGAAGCTACAGTGTACAGTAACGTCAACTTAAAGTAGAATTTTTTTGTGTTGGAGATAGCAATCAACTCAATGTCTGTATATTTAATCAGTCAGTCTTTTAAGTCTGTTAATGTGATTTTGCGGTATGAACGCTTCCAAGCTGGACGACTTCCAAGTTTGCTCCTTACTTCTTTCGCAATGCAGAATGAACTATATTGCGTTTTTCTTTGCATTTTCTGATGTTTAAGGAATTGTTTCAGTGGATATTGTTAGAGATACTCAACCATCGCCGCTGGTTTAAAACTTTCAGTTATCCACTTTCGTTTCAGTAGTTTTTTTGCTAGCTTTCCAGATTTTAATTACAATCAAAGAGCACTATAAAGTCGTTTAACAAGGAGTGGAAAAAAAGACATGAAAAAGTTAAAAAGCACCAAATTGCCCTTCCTAGAAAGCTCTTAAAAAAGTAATTATAAAAATTTTCAAGATGAAAGAGGTCAAAAAGTGGACGAAAATTCTCGTCGAATAATTTCTGGTTTGTATTTTGGCAAAGATGTATCAGAACCTAAACTATATCACACGAACAAATCGGCGAAATTAGCGGACTAGACTAAAAGGCTAACTTGAAGGAAAACGGGGATCTTTTCCGTTTGTGCCCCCCCATATTGCACGTGCGTGGGGGGGGGGTGCAAATAATATGGGGGTTCTGTGGGGGGTGCGTGGTACAACCTGCTGATTTTCTAAATTGCTTTTCCTGTTGATTGCAAAAAACTAGACCTCTATTTGACTTGGCATTGGACTTGGAAAACCTTTCAGATAAAATCCAATCAAGTTCAAAGAACAGTAAAAATCGAAGTAAAAAACACGATCGAAAAAGCGGATGTTTGTTCAAACACCGTTGTCTCACTGTACTGATCGACTCGAAGTGAAAAATGTTACTCAGCAAATGTAAGAAATAGTTCTTCAAATTTTTACTGTTCATTTTAAAAAGTTACTTTTCAAATGAAAACTGAGAAAATGAGAAAGCACAATCTGATAACCTTTTCATGTAAGTTGTGCCTCGAAAACATTATTTCACAACAGATCCTACTAGGTTCACTACGTGATAATGCGGTGGATAATAGCAAGAATAAATTGTTCCATACTGACCTTAAAGAGTGGAAACAAGATAATTGAAATCTAATTAATACTTTTTTCACAAATCACTAAAAGCAGTGAGACCCCAAACTTGATAATTTGATTCTAGGGAAATTTTGTAACACAACTCGTGTTCAATCAGTTCAATATCAACATATCAACAGAACCACTAGACAACACTACACACCCAAGAACGTAAAAATTAGCCAAAATTACTTTAGAAGTTTATAATTTTTCCAGTGAAAAACTGTCCTTTCAAATTTTTCAGATGTCCTGTAATGTAACATGGTTCTCAATAAGCAGAACCTAGATAATTGAACTCAAAGAAGTATTCCAAAAAGCATTCCATAAGTATTCTTTTGCTTGATAGTCACTTCACCAATACGCGGTAGAGAGATATTAAAATACAATTAAAATGCAAAAAACAAAAACATCTGAAAGAGTTTTTGCCATTTATTTCAGTGAAAAGTGCCATGTATTGTTTTTAAGCTTCTCATAGTAGCAACAACTTAAGAATAGCGCTGATTTAAGAATTGAATCCTCCAAAAATCGCCACAATTTTTGCTGAAATTTACAAACTTCACTAACAAAAACTCAAAATTAATATCAATCAGAATGAAAGACCGCCAAAACTGCTAGAGCAACCAAGATAGTCCGGCGGTTTGTGCTTCAAGAGGATTAGCAGCAGCTGATTTGTTGAACCATAATCTTTGGTGAAATGGGCCAGAAGGGTTACGGCCACTTGAAAACTCTTGGCCCTGATTTGACATCTTATCACCTACAGGAGAAGAGACCAAAAAAGAAGTAAAGGTGCAATCTGAAAACGTAAGTGATTTCATCAAAAGAAGATAACGCAATTTTATTTATGTTAAACTGGCATTCGTCAATACTTAAAGGTACAAGGATTTTGACCTATGTCCAAAGGTTCATCAGCAGCATCAAAAGGATATTTCAATCTTCAAAAGTGAAACAGCGGACAATGGTATAGGTAGGGCGGGGGACCCAGGTCGTCTTGTCAGCGACGAGGGCGCAGATGAAAATACGAGTTCTTTTTCTACTTGTTCCCTTGGTCGGTTTCGACAAAGCCGCAAAGACGACAACGGGAGTATCTGTTAACGACAGACTCTTGGTGGGACCAAAAATTCAGAAAGACTTTTCATCATTCTTGTTCGATATCAACTACATCAAGTAGCAGTTTCTGCTGACATTGCAAAAATTTACAGACAAGTGGAATTGAACAAAGAAGACAAAGATGCGAGCTCAGTTTCTACTACCAGTTCCTTAGGTATAGGTAGGGCCCGGGGCCCAGGTTGTCTTGTCAGCGTAGGAGGCGTAGATGGTGTCGGAGTCTCAAACGATGATGTCAACCTTGGTATAGTTTGGGACGGGGGCCCTGGGGATGAGCTGTACGCCGTGTCTGCTGGGAATACAGGCAACTCCAATAAAGGAGCACATCAATTCAACAAACATGAAACCTGAGAAAGAAAATGTTTCGTTAACGCCTATGGAGCACCCACTAAAGGGAGACAAAGAAGAAAACTTCCTAGAAGCAGCCATCTCTACAACCTTTCACGATTTTGATGAAGAAAATGAGGTGATTCGAGTTGGAGGACGCCTAGCCAGGTCACCTTACACAATCGATTGAAAATTTCCAGTTGTTTTTCCAAGAAAATTGGCTATCACGGAAATGCTTATTCGAGAAGCACACGAGAGGAATCTTCACGGAGGGATTCAACTGACGTTATACACGCTTCGACAAACTATTTGGATACTAGGAGGGCTTTCTACTGAAAGGTGTCTTACACAGATGCAAACCATGTATCCGTTTAGATGCCAAATGATTGCAGCCTCAGATGGGAGCGCTACTTCGAGAACGAGTAGTGCCGTCATTTGCGTTCAATCATTATGGACTCGACTATTATGGAACGTTCTACACAAAAGCTGGAACTCGAACGCTTTTGAAAACATACGTTGCTAATTTCATTTGCTTTAGTACAAAGGCAGCTCACATAGAGCCAGTTCTGTCTCTGACCAACTGGAAGAATTTGAGTTTCGACAAGCCTTAGCTACTCACGAGTTTGAAGATTTGATAGCAATGATTGGCAAGAACAATATTACTTGGCTTATTATTTCGCCAAGAACACCAATTTTTGGATGACTACGGGAAGCCGCTGTCAAATCTTTGAAGCGCCACATGTACCGGAGCATTGGAAGAACAAAATTATTTTTCGAAGACTTCACAAAATTGTTGACACAATTTGAAGCCAAGCCTTAAATTCAAGGCCTATTACGTCTGTTTCAAATTATGCCAATGATGCTTTAGCACTTATAGCAGGACACTTCTTGATAGGACGACCAATCACAGCGTTGCCTGAACCAGAAACAACAGGAAAAGAAACATTTTCATGGGCAAGACAGATGCAGAGGATGGACAATCTCATCAGATTTTTGAAAGAAGTGGTCAACAGAATGTTTGTCAAATATAAAACAACAGAAAAAAAATGGCAAACGGGACAAATAAATACTGACATCATTGAAGTATTAATGATCAAGGAAGAGAACACACCACCCACTCAGTGGCCAAGGGGACGAATAATAAAGGTCTTTGATAAAAAATGATAAGATTGTTCGAGTTATTGAATTGAAGACATCATCTGAGCTATTTATACGATCCGTCAACAAGATTCTGTTGTTAATGAAACACGATATTGACATGTCGTCATCAAGATCTGACAAGGAAGATGACACAGATGAAGAATGAAATACAAAGGATAAAGACGAGGAAGGACAGCAAGAAAATGCAAGTTATAACTGTACAAAACTGGCTAACAAGAACTGATTAAGTTTAAGAAAGTATCAATAAACTTTAGATTCTCGAGCTTGAGATTGTTAAATATAAAGCGTTATAAAGCATTTCTATGTAACTGATTCAATTAAAGTGGTACTGCAACACCTTCGAATCAATTTTTCAATCGAAGTTTTGGCCAATTTTTTGCCTTACAAAAAATTTTCATCGTTTCCACTTTTTTATCTGTAGAAATATATTCAGTATTTCACCAACAAATCTGCCAGCCTCGCACGGGAAATAGTTTTTTAGTCATTTGCTTTTAAAGTAATGTTATGTTGTAATTTTTTCTGGAAAACAAGATTGGTTGCTGCCTTTTAATACAAAACTTTACGACGCTTTAAAGGTAGCAGCCGTTATTGTACAGGAGTTCTGTTTTGACCTGGACAAGTTTTATGGTAAAATTAAGTCATTATAATATCGGTGTTAGTTATTTAGAGAGTGAGGACATATGATTCAGAATTTTTAACGCTACTCGAGGTAAGTTAACTCCGACAAAGGGTATGAAATGACGTCACACACATATATAAACGCACACACAAATGTTTGAAACGCCAAATGTACCGCAGCATTGGAAGAGCTAAGCTTTTTTTCGAAGACTTCACAACCTTGTTGACACATTGACGCAATCTTAAATTCAAGGCCTATTAAGTCTGTTTCAAATGATGCCAAGGATGCCGTAGCACTTTCACCACGACACTTTTTGATAGTACAACCAATCACAACGTTGCCTAATTCAAAAACAACAGGAAAAGAAACATTGTCATGGGAACGACAGACGGACAGGATGGACAATCTCATCAGATTTTTGGAAGAAGTGGTCAACAGAATTTTGTCAAATGTACAACAACAGAAAAAAATGGCAAACGGGACAAACAAATACTGACATCAATGAAGTAGTAATAATCAAGGAAGAGAACAGACCACCCACTCTGTGGCCAATGGGACGATTAATAAAGGTCTTTGATAAAAATGATAAGATTGTTCAAGTTGTTGATTTGAAGACATCATCTGAGCTATTTATACGATCCGTCAACAAGCTTCTGTTGTTAATAAAACACGATATCGACATGTCGTCAAAAAGATCTGACAAGGAAGATGACACAGATGAAGAATGAACTACAAAGGATACAGACGAGGAAGGCCAGCAAGAAAATGCAAGTTACAACTGTACAAAACTGGCAAACCAGAACTGATTAAGTTTAAGAAAGTATCAATAAACTTGTGATGGGTTGCTGAGAAATACTATTTAACGCAATTGGGCACTTAACCAAAAAGCCAGTTTCATTGATACATTAATAAAGATGAACCGGTTAGAGGCGGCCAGTATGTTACGATTTACAATGACCTTTGATAAAAATGACGTTCAATGCAATCCGAGCAAGATGAGGAAAACAATGATAATTAAGCACTTGCTGAAACCAACTATTCATATTTTCAAACGATATAATCAAAATCACTTGGTCTTTTCGAGCTTGAGAGTTTTAAGTATAAAACGTGTTGGAGCTTTTCTAAGCAAGTGATTCGATTAATGTTGCACCACAACACCTTCGAGTCAATATTTCTATCGAAGTTTCCGGCAAATTTTTACTGCCTTAAAAAAATGTTCATCAACTCCATTTTTTAACTGTAGAAATACTTTCAATATTTCACCAGCAAATCTGCCAAGGGAAATAATTTTTTAGTCGTTTGATTTATAAGTAATGTTATGTTGTAATTTTTTCTGGAAAACAAGAGTGGTCGTTGCCTTTAATACGAAACTTTGCGACGCTTTAAAGGTAGCAGTCGTTATTATACAGGAGTTCTGTTTTGACCTTGACAAGTTTTATAGCAAACTTAAGTCATTATAATATCGGTGTTAGTTATTTAGAGAGTGAGGAAATATAATTCAGAATTTTTAACGCTACTCAAGGTAAAATCAGTCCGAAAAAGTGTATGGAATGACGTCAACCACATATATAAGCTTTTGAAGAACGGCTTGAAAAGATGAACAAGTTTTGCTGCTTTGAGATCTCCGAAGTAAAATGCAAAGCGAAAAGTAAGCATCAGACAAATTGTGAACGCAGCCGTACACGTTTAGCATACAGCCTCTAATCTAAATAATAATGGAAATAAGACGTTACCATGGCAGCTGCTAGTAATATCGTACTTTTGAAACTACCGCTCCCAATCAACTATTCAATTACAGTCAAAATAGGCTCAAGCTGACTATCCTGTGAGCTTACGGTCAAACTTTTCTGGCTTAGAACAAATTTGCTATCGCTTCGATTACATTTTTTGTATATGCAGAAATACTATCGGTAATCTAACAACAAACATGCGGCGTGCGAATGGGAATGGAGTTTTCAGTCGACTGCTTTTTTAAATGACATCAGGACTGCTGTAAAAATGAGTAGATATAGAGTTTTGATTACACACAACTCAACTCAGAAGCGGACCTCCACTAACGAAGGCGGCGTCCTCTTTTGCACTCCAAATGGTGAAGAGCAGGATATACGCTTTGAACCTTAAATTTTTCATTGTCTTCAACACTTTTAGTTTCGAAAGTTGTGTATTATCTATAAAAAGCAATATTTTGTTCATTAGATTATCTAAGCGGTTTTCACATATCACTTTATTCTGGATTGAAATTTAGCTCCTTTCAAAAACAATAGGCAGCAGGTCCAGTGAAAACATTCACAATGAAGTTTAATATGATGTGATGATGATTGTTTTGTATTGGAAGCTCTATGCTGTACATTTACGTTAACTTCTAGTAGAATTTTTCTTTCTGTCAGGTTTGAGATAGCAATCAAGTCATTGTTTATATATTTAGACATCCAGTCAGTCCTTGTCTTTTAATGAGATTTTGCTGCATGAACGCTTCCCAGCTAGACTTCCAAGTTTGCTTCTTTTGCAATGCAGATTCAACTATAATGCGTTTTTTGTTGCATTTTCTCCGATTAAAGAGAATCTCATTGGATATTGTTAGAGACACACAAACATTGCCACTGGTTTAAAACTTTCAGTTATCCACTTTCGGTTCAGTAGTTTTTTATTAGTTTTCCAGATTTTAATTACAATCAAAGAGCACTACAACCTATTGCATTGGAAGCTATTCTGTACATTAACGTTAACTTCTAGAAGAAATTTTGTATCTGTCATGACTGAGATAGAAATCAAGTCATTTCTTATATTTAAACATTCAGTCAGTCCCTAAGTCTAAACGATTTAGAGTAATGTCTTTCATCGGAAGTTCCCTAAGTGTTAGTTCCCTATGAATAGGTAGGGCGAGGTCTCAAGTAGTGTCAGTGCCGGGGGCGCAAGTGGAAATGCGAGATCAGTTTCTTCTACCAGTTCCTTAGGTATATATAGGGCCCGGGGCCCCGGTTGTCTTGTCAGCGTTGGAGGCGTAGATAGTGTCGGAGTCTCAAACGAAGATGTCAACCTTGGTATAGGCTGGGCCGGGGGCCCTGGGATGAGCTGTACACCGTGTCTGCCGGGAATACAGACAATTCCAGCGAATGAGTACATCAATTCAACTAACATAAAACCAGAGAAAGATAATGTTTCGTTAACGCCTATGGAGCAGCCACTAAAGGGAGACACAGAAGAAGAAAACTTCTAGAAGCAGTAATCTCTATTTTCATTTGCATTAGTACAAAGGCAGTTCATGTCTATGACCAACTGGAAGAGTTTGAGTTTCGAAAAGCCTTGGCTGCTCACGAGTTTGAAGATTTGATTTCAACGTTTGGCAAGGAGAACAATATTACTTGGCTTACTGTTTCGCCAAGAACACCAATTTTTGGATGACTACGGGAAGCCGCTGTCAAGTCTTTGAAGCGCCACATGTACTGGAGCATTGGAAGAACAAAATTATTTTTCGAATACTTCACAAAATTGTTGACACAATTTGAAGCCAAGCCTTAAATTCAAGGCCTATTACGTCTGTTTCAAATTATGCAAATGATGCTTTAGCACTTATAGCAGGACACTTTTTGATAGGACGACCAATCACAGCGTTGCCTGAACCAAAACATCAGGAAAAAAAACATTTTCTTGGGCACGACAGATGGAGAGGATGGACAATCTCGTCAGATTTTTGGAAGAAGTGGTCAACAGAATGTTTGTCAAATATACAACAGAAAAAAATGGCAAACGGGACAAACAAATACTAACATCAATGAAGTAGTAATAGTCAAGCAAGAGAACACACCAACCACTCTGTGGTCAATGGGCAAATAACAAAGGTCTTGATGAAAATGATAAGATTGTTCGAGTGGTTGAATTGAATACATCATCTGAACTATTTATACGACCCGTCAACAAGCTTGTGTTGTTAATGAAAGACGATATTGACATGTCGTCATCAAGATCTGACAAGGAAGATGACATAGATGAAGAAAGAACTAGAGAGGATACAGACTAAGAAGGACAGCAAGAAAATGTAAGTTACAACTGTACCAAACTGGCAAACAAGAACTGATTAAGTTTAAGAAAGTATCAGTAAACTTGTGATGGGTTGCTGAGAAAAACTATTTAACGCAATTGACCACTTAACCAAAAAGCCAGTTTCATTGATACATTAATAAAGTTGAACCTGTTTGATAAAATGACGTTCAGTGCAATCCGAGCAAGATGAGGAAAACAATTATAATTAAGCACTTACTGAAACCAACTTTTCATATTTTCAAACGATATTATCAAAATCACTTGGTCTTTTCGAGCTTGAGATTCTTAAGTATAAAGCGTTTTGAAGCTTTTCTAAGCAAGTGATTCGGTTAACGTTGCACCACAAACCCTTCGAGTCAATATTTCTATCGAAGTTTCCGGCCAATTTTTACTGCCTTACAAAAAATGTCCATCGATTCCATTTTTTAACTGTAGAAATACTTTCAGTATTTCACCAACAAATCTGCCAGGGAAATAATATTTTAGTCATTTGCTTTATAAGTAATGTTATGTTGTAAACTTTTTCTGGAAAAAGAGTGGCTGTTGCCTTTTAATACGAAACTTTGCGACGCTTTAAAGGTAGCAGCCGTTATTATACAGGAGTTCTGTTTTGACCTTGACAAGTTTTATAGCAAACTTAAGTCATTATAATATCGGTGTTAGTTATTTAGAGAGTGAGGAAATATAATTCAGAATTTTTAACGCTACTCGAGGTAAACTCACTCCTAAAAAGTGTATGAAATGACGTCACACATATAGTGAGAATTTAGTGCTATATTTTTTCAAAGTTTGCCGACCTACTCAATTGACAGAATAAACAAACAAATTAGATGGGGCAGAAATATTTGCTGTTTTCGAACAAAATATGACAGTGCTCATAAACTACTTCTTGAAAATAAAATACTTCCCGCAGAAATTCAAATAGCAAAAAATTCATTAAATAGACTTTTCGATATTGTCCAACAAACAAACATACAAGACCAAAGAAAATTCAGAATAATCGGAGACGTTGAAATTAAAGTTAATAATCCTACATATGATTTTTCTCTCACAAAAAATTGTAAATCAAAATTCAATTATAAGAAACTTTGTTCGGAAATGGAATAAACTTCCAAGAGCTCTAAGAAAGGAACAATCAAAGAAAAAATTTTACAAAGAATTAAAGAAAGAGATGCAAAAAAGACACGAACGAGTTCCAATGGACAAAAAATTGAAGGCTTTAAAAGTTTATTTTTATAAATAATTCACGAGAACTAGAAACTGAACCTTAGTTTTTAATTGTTATTATGTTTAGTTATTCAAGGGAAAGATGTAGTATGTTTGATTTATAATATTACAACATGTAACTTTAACCTTGGGGTTATTCGAATTTACATGTTTGAGATTTTAAAAAAAACATATATAAGCGTTTGAAGAACGGCTTGAAAAGATGAACAAGTTTTGCTGCTTTGAGATCTCCGAAGTAAAATGCGAAGCGAAAAGTAAGCATCAGACAAATTGTGAACGCAGCCGTACACGTTTAGCATACAGCCTCTAATCTATATAATAATGGAAATAAGACGTTACCATGGCAGCTGCTAGTAATATCGTACTTTTG
Organism: Convolutriloba macropyga; assembly: GCF_964194025.1. NCBI lineage: Eukaryota > Metazoa > Xenacoelomorpha > Acoela > Convolutidae > Convolutriloba > Convolutriloba macropyga. The sequence goes on along the minus strand of NW_027453535.1, from coordinate 33,020 downwards.
AAACTACCGCTCCCAATCAACAATTCAATTACAGTCAAAATAGGCTCAACCTGACTATCCTGTGAGCTTCCGGTCAAATTTTTCTGGCTTAGAACAAATTTGCTATCGCTTCGAATATATTTTTGTGTATATGCAGAAATACTATCGGTAATGTAACAACAAACATGCGGCGTGCGAATGGGAAGGGAGTTTTTAGTCGACTGCTTTTTTAAACGACATCAGGACTGCTGTAAAAATGAGTAGATATAGAGTTTTAAATAAACACAACTCAATTCAGAAGCAGACCTCCACTAACGAAGGTGGCGTCCTCTTTTGCACTCCAAAAAAGTGAAGAGCAGGATATGCGCTTTGAACTCTAAATGTTTTATTGTCTTTAACATTTTTGGTTTCGAACGTTGTGTTTTATCTGTAAAAACAGTATTTTGTTAATAAGATTATCTAAACAATTTTCACATATCACATTATTATGGATTGAAATTTAGCTCATTTCAATAACAATAGGCAACAGGACCAGTGAAAACAATCACAATGAAGTTTAATATGCTGTGATGATGATTGTTTTGCATTGGAAGCTATGCTGTACATTTACGTTAACCTCTAGTAGAACTTTTTTTTCTGTCAGGTTTGAGATAGCAATCAAGTCATTGTTTATATATTTAGACATCCAGTCAGTCCTTGTCTTTTAATGAGATTTTGCAGCATGAACGCGTCCCAGCTGGACGGCTTCCAAGTTTGCTTCTTTCGCAATGCAGATTGAACTATAATGCGTTTTTCTTTGCATTTTCTCCGATTAAAGAGAATCTTAGTGGATATTGTTAGAGATACTCAAACTTTGCCGCTGGTTTAAAACTTTCAGTTATCCACTTTCGGTGCAGTAGTTTTTTTTATTAGTTTTCCAGATTTCAATTACAATCAATGAGCTGTACAAACTATTGCATTGGAAGCTATGCTGTACATTAACGTTAACTTCTAGTAGAAATTTTGTTTCTGTCAAGCTTGAGATAAAAATCAAGTCAATTTTTATATTTAAAAGTCCAGTCAGGCCTTAAGTCTAAAAGATTTAGAAACAAGTTGAATGTGCTGTGATCATTAATGTTTTTTATTGGAAGCTACAGTGTACAGTAACGTCAACTTAAAGTAGAATTTTTTTGTGTTGGAGATAGCAATCAACTCAATGTCTGTATATTTAATCAGTCAGTCTTTTAAGTCTGTTAATGTGATTTTGCGGTATGAACGCTTCCAAGCTGGACGACTTCCAAGTTTGCTCCTTACTTCTTTCGCAATGCAGAATGAACTATATTGCGTTTTTCTTTGCATTTTCTGATGTTTAAGGAATTGTTTCAGTGGATATTGTTAGAGATACTCAACCATCGCCGCTGGTTTAAAACTTTCAGTTATCCACTTTCGTTTCAGTAGTTTTTTTGCTAGCTTTCCAGATTTTAATTACAATCAAAGAGCACTATAAAGTCGTTTAACAAGGAGTGGAAAAAAAGACATGAAAAAGTTAAAAAGCACCAAATTGCCCTTCCTAGAAAGCTCTTAAAAAAGTAATTATAAAAATTTTCAAGATGAAAGAGGTCAAAAAGTGGACGAAAATTCTCGTCGAATAATTTCTGGTTTGTATTTTGGCAAAGATGTAACAGAACCTAAACTATATCACACGAACAAATCGGCGAAATTAGCGGACTAGACTAAAAGGCTAACTTGAAGGAAAACGGGGATCTTTTCCGTTTGTGCCCCCCCATATTGCACGTGCGTGGGGGGGGGGGGTGCAAATAATATGGGGGTTCTGTGGGGGGTGCGTGGTACAACCTGCTGATTTTCTAAATTGCTTTTCCTGTTGATTGCAAAAAACTAGACCTCTATTTGACTTGGCATTGGACTTGGAAAACCTTTCAGATAAAATCCAATCAAGTTCAAAGAACAGTAAAAATCGAAGTAAAAAACACGATCGAAAAAGCGGATGTTTGTTCAAACACCGTTGTCTCACTGTACTGATCGACTCGAAGTGAAAAATGTTACTCAGCAAATGTAAGAAATAGTTCTTCAAATTTTTACTGTTCATTTTAAAAAGTTACTTTTCAAATGAAAACTGAGAAAATGAGAAAGCACAATCTGATAACCTTTTCATGTAAGTTGTGCCTCGAAAACATTATTTCACAACAGATCCTACTAGGTTCACTACGTGATAATGCGGTGGATAATAGCAAGAATAAATTGTTCCATACTGACCTTAAAGAGTGGAAACAAGATAATTGAAATCTAATTAATACTTTTTTCACAAATCACTAAAAGCAGTGAGACCCCAAACTTGATTTGATTCTAGGGAAATTTTGTAACACAACTCGTGTTCAATCAGTTCAATATCAACAGAACCACTAGACAACACGACACACCCAAGAACGTAAAAATTAGCCAAAATTACTTTAGAAGTTTATAATTTTTCCAGTGAAAAACTGTCCTTTCAAATTTTTCAGATGTCCTGTAATGTAACATGGTTCTCAATAAGCAGAACCTAGATAATTGAACTCAAAGAAGTATTCCAAAAAGCATTCCATAAGTATTCTTTTGCTTGATAGTCACTTCACCAATACGCGGTAGAGAGATATTAAAATACAATTAAAATGCAAAAAACAAAAACATCTGAAAGAGTTTTTGCCATTTATTTCAGTGAAAAGTGCCATGTATTGTTTTTAAGCTTCTCATAGTAGCAACAACTTAAGAATAGCGCTGATTTAAGAATTGAATCCTCCAAAAATCGCCACAATTTTTGCTGAAATTTACAAACTTCACTAACAAAAACTCAAAATTAATATCAATCAGAATGAAAGACCGCCAAAACTGCTAGAGCAACTAATTTTAACCACAAAACTCCCCAAATGCTGCAAAAAATTGAAGAAAACAAGAACTGTTAAACATAACCGACTAACGTCGGGCGAATTGCTCTCAAACGACCGGCGAGCGGTTGCCTTCGTCAACAGCTAACCACGGTTTATTGACCTCAGGGCACTACCTCTTTATCCCGTTTCTGAAGACGAAAGTCAAATGGGTCAGACAAAAAATCGGCCAAGCGAAATATTGCATAAAGGACAAACAGGATTAATATATTAAAATAAAAATTAAATTATAAATTACTGATATTAAAATCTTGAAGAACATTCCATTCAATCTATAAACTATGCAATAAAATATTATCAAACCCTAGAGGAAAATCCGTGTCTCTTGAGGCCAGAGAAACCTAAAAAAAGATAAAACTGCAAGTTTTATAGAAAAAAGTTGCTAAAATTAGTGATATTAAAAAGTTGCAAAACTATTCAAGGGAAAAAAAATTGTCAATATTTTATTATCAAATCCCTTAGGATGTTTCCTGGCCCCTGGGTCTGGAAAGACCTGAATAAGGAAAAAAATTTGAAAAAATTGCACGCTTTGTCAAAAAATTGCTATAATTCGTGATATTAAAATGTTGAAACCATTGCATTACAACAAGAAACAATGCAGTAATCTATTATCGAACCCTAGAGGGGGTTCTTTGACACCTAGGGCTGATAAAAATTCAAAAAAATGTCGAAAAATTTTCAAAAAGCTTGTAAAAAATTGCAAAATAGTAAAAATTTGCGTTTTTAGCAAGCGGTTGTTCGTCAGTAGCTAGCCACGGGAGGGGGAATTGGGGATTGATTGGGGGCATCACTGGGGTGGGGGGCATTAGCGCGGTGGGGGAGGGTGGAGCAAAAGGAGGGGAGTTCAACAGTGGGGGTGTCTTCAACCTCTAAGAACCGCCCTTCACACCATAACTATAAGTATAAGTCTCCAAAACAGTTTGAGCTGAAACAGAGATGAAAGGCTCTTAGAGCACTTAATGCTCGCTGGGAGCTACCTGTTTATCTTGTTTTTGAGGACCAAAAGTCCAAAGCTTCAGACGAAAAATCGGTCAAGCGAAAAATCGCATAAAAAAGACCGACAGGACTAATATAATTGCTGCAAACTTCGTTTGAGAGCAATTAAAAAGGACTTCTCCAATGCTCCTCTTCGAGTCGTAATTAACATAGCTGGCAGACTGCAGGAATAGCTGCGAAAGGAGAGACCTGCGTGCCATATAAAAGAGATAGAAACAGATACAGATCTATATTGAAAAAATTGACGCCGCTTGAAGAACATTCAATTACATCTATAATATATGCATTAACATATTATCAAACCCTAGAGGAAGTTCCGTGGCTCTTGAGGCTACAAAAAACTTCAACAAATTATTTTAAAAAAATTAAAAATATTGCAAGTTTTATTAAAAGAAATTGCAAAAACATGTGATTTAAAAAGTTGAAAAAAAATTTTGACCAAAAAAAATTTTCCATTCACTTATTATCAAACCCTAAAGGAGCATTTCTGACCCTTGAGGATCAAAAAACCTGAATAATGACAATGTCAAAAAATGGCAAAGATTGTCAAAAATATGCTGAAATTCGTGATGTTAAAATCTTGCAAGACATTGCATTTAATCTGGAAATTATACAGTAACCTATTTTCAAACTCTAGAGGAAATTCCTTGGCTCTTGAGGCTGAAAAAACCTTCAAAAACGACAAAAATCTCAAAAAATTTGAAAAACCAAGTTTTATCAAAAGATTGCTAAAATTTGTGACATTAAAAATTTGAAAAGCTCTTCTGTGACGTATAAAAATTTGTCAGTAACGTATTATCAAACCCCTTAGGATGTTTTGTGGCCCTGGGTTTGGAAAGGCCTGAATTAGCTGAACAAGGAAAAATAAATGTCAAAAAAACCTGTTAAATCCTAGTGGAGGTTCATTGACACCCAGGGCTAAAAATCAAAAAATGTCCAAAAAGCTTGATAAAAATTGCCAAATAGCATAAACTTGCGTTTTTAGCGAGCGGTTGGGTGTGCAGGGGGTGCACCGGGGGCTGAATGGAGGGGTGGGGTGGAGCAACACTGGCGTGGGAGGCAACAGCGGCGCGGTGGGGGTTGTGGGGCAATAGTGGGGGGAGGGGGACGGTCAACAGTGGGGGTTCTCTTCAACCTCTAAGAATCGCCCTTCACACCATAAGTATAAGTATAAGTCTCCAAAACAATTCGAGCTGAAACAGAGCTGAAAGGCTCTAAGAGCACTTAATGGCCGCTGGGCGCTACCTTTTTATCCCGTTTTTGAGGACGAAAAGTCCAAACCTTCAGACGAAAAATCGGTCAAGCAAAAAATCGCATAAAAAAGACCGACAGGACTAATATAATTGCTGCAAACTTCGTTTGAGAGCAATTAAAAAGGACTTCTCCAATGCTCCTCTTCGAGTCGTAATTAACATAGCTGGCAGATTGCAGGAATAGCTGCGAAAGGAGAGACCTGCGTGCCATATAATAGAGATAGAAACAGATACAGATCTATATTGAAAAAATTGACGCCGCTTGAAGAACATTCAATTACATCTATAATATATGCATTAAAATATTATCAAACCCTAGAGGAAGTTCCGTGGCTCTTGAGGCTACAAAAAACTAAAACAAATAGTTGTAAAAAAATTAAAAATATTACAAGTTTTATTAAAAGAAATTGCAAAAACATGTGATTTAAAAAGTTGAAAAATATTTGACCAACAAAAATTTTCCATTCACTTATTATCAAACCCTAAAAGAGCTTTTCTGACCCTTGAGGATAAAAAAACCTGAATAATGACAATGTCAAAAAATGGCAAAGATTGTCAAAAATATGCTGAAATTCGTGATGTTAAAATCTTGCAAGACATTGCATTTAATCTGGAAATTATACAGTAACCTATTTTCAAACTCTAGAGGAAATTCCTTGGCTCTTGAGGCTGAAAAAACCTTAAAAAACGACAAAAATCTCAAAAAACTCGAAAAAGCAAGTTTTATCAAAGGATTGTTAAAATTTGTGACATTAAAAAGTTGAAAAGCTCCTCTGTGACGTATAAAAAATTGTCAGTAACGTATTATCAAACCCCTTAGGATGTTTTGTGGCCCTGGGTCTGGAAAGGCCTGAATTAGCTGAACAAGGAAAAATAAATGTCAAAAAAACCTGTTAAATCCTAGTGGAGGTTCATTGACACCCAGGGCTAAAAATCAAAAAATGTCCAAAAAGCTTGATAAAAATTGCCAAATAGCATAAACTTGCGTTTTTAGCGAGCGGTTGGGGGTGCAGGGGGTGCACCGGGGGCTGAATGGAGGGGTGGGGTGGAGCAACACTGGCGTGGGAGGCAACAGCGGCGCGGTGGGGGTTGTGGGGCAATAGTGGGGGGAGGGGGACGGTCAACAGTGGGGGTTGTCTTCAACCTCTAAGAATCGCCCTTCACACCATAAGTATAAGTATAAGTCTCCAAAACAATTTGAGCTGAAACAGAGCTGAAAGGCTCTAAGAGCACTTAATGGCCGCTGGGCGCTACCTTTTTATCCCGTTTTTGAGGACGAAAAGTCCAAACCTTCAGACGAAAAATCGGTCAAGCGAAAAATCGCATAAAAAAGACCGACAGGACTAATATAATTGCTGCAAACTTCGTTTGAGCGGAATTAAAAAGGACTTCTCCAATGCTCCTCTTCGAGTCGTAATTAACATAGCTGGCAGATTGCAGGAATAGCTGCGAAAGGAGAGACCTGCGTGCCATATAATAGAGATAGAAACAGATACAGATCTATATTGAAAAAATTGACGCCGCTTGAAGAACATTCAATTACATCTATAATATATGCATTAATATATTATCAAACCCTAGAGGAAGTTCCGTGGCTCTTGAGGCTACAAAAAACTAAAACAAATAGTTGTAAAAAAATTAAAAATATTGCAAGTTTTATTAAAAGAAATTGCAAAAACATGTGATTTAAAAAGTTGAAAAAAAATATTTGACCAACAAAAATTTTCCATTCACTTATTATCAAACCCTAAAGGAGCTTTTCTGACCCTTGAGGATAAAAAAACCTGAATAATGACAATGTCAAAAAATGGCAAAGATTGTCAAAAATATGCTAAAATTCGTGATGTTAAAATCTTGCAAGACATTGCATTTAATCTGGAAATTATACAGTAGCCTATTTTCAAACTCTAGAGGACATTCCTTGGCTCTTGAGGCTGAAAAAACTTTTAAAAACGACAAAAATCTCAAAAAACTTGAGAAAAAGCAAGTTTTATCAAAAGATTGCTAAAATTTGTGACATTAAAAAGTTGAAAAACTCTTCCGTGGCGTATAAACATTTGTCAGTAACTTATTATCAAACCCCTTAGGATGTTTTGTGGCCCCTGGGTCTGCAAAGGCCCGAATTAGCTGAACAAGGAAAAATAAATGTCAAAAAGGCCTGTTAAAATCTAGAGGAGGTTCAATGACACCCAGGGCTAAAAATCAAAAAATGTGCCAAAAAGCTTGAAAAAAATTGCCAAATAGCACAAATTTGCGTTTTTAGCGAGCGGTTGGGGGTGCAGGGGGAAGGGGGGTGCACCGGAGGCTGAATGGAGGGGTGGGGTGGAGCAACACGCGTGGGAGGCAAAAGCGGCGCGGTGGGGGTTGTGGGGCAATAGTGGGGGGAGGGGGGACGGTCAACAGTGGGGGTTGTCTTCAATCTCTAAGAATCGCCCTTCACACCATAAGTATAAGTATAAGTCTCCAAAACAGTTTGAGCTGAAACAGAGCTGAAAGGCTCTTAGAGCACTTAATGCCCGCTGGGAGCTACCTGTTTATCTTGTTTTTGAGGACGAAAAGTCCAAACCTTCAGACGAAAAATCGGTCACGTGAAAAATCGCATAAAAAAAGACCGACAGGACTAATATAATTGCTGCAAACTTCGTTTGAGAGCAATTAAAAAGGACTTCTCCAATGCTCCTCTTCGAGTCGTAATTAACATAGCTGGCAGATTGCAGGAATAGCTGCGAAAGGAGAGACCTGCTTGCCATATAATAGAGATAGAAACAGATACAGATCTATATTGAAAAAATTGACGCCGCTTGAAGATCATTCAATTACATCTATAATATATGCATTAACATATTATCAAACCCTAGAGGAAGTTCCGTGGCTCTTGAGGCTACAAAAAACTAAAACAAATTATTTTAAAAAAATTAAAAATATTGCAAGTTTTATTAAAAGAAATTGCAAAAAACATGTGATTTAAAAAGTTGAAAAAAAATCTTTGACCAAAAAAAATTTTCCATTCACTTATTATCAAACCCTAAAGGAGCATTTCTGACCCTTGAGGATCAAAAAACCTGAATAATGACAATGTCAAAAAATGGCAAAGATTGTCAAAAATATGCTGAAATTCGTGATGTTAAAATCTTGCAAGACATTGCATTTAATCTGGAAATTATACAGTAACCTATTTTCAAACTCTAGAGGACATTCCTTGGCTCTTGAGGCTGAAAAAATCTTAAAAACGACAAAAATCTCAAAAAACTCGAAAAAGCAAGTTTTATCAAAAGATTGCTAAAATTTGTGACATTAAAAAGTTGAAAAGCTCTTCTGTGACGTATAAAAATTTGTCAGTAACGTATTATCAAACCCCTTAGGATGTTTTGTGGCCCTGGGTCTGGAAAGGCCTGAATTAGCTGAACAAGGAAAAATAAATGTCAAAAAAACCTGTTAAAACCTAGTGGAGGTTCATTGACACCCAGGGCTAAAAATCAAAAAATGTCCAAAAAGCTTGATAAAAATTGCCAAATAGCATAAATTTGCGTTTTTAGCGAGCGGTTGGGGGTGCAGGGGGTGCACCGGGGGCTGAATGGAGGGGTGGGGTGGAGCAACACTGGCGTGGGAGGCAACTGCGGCGCGATGGGGGTTGTGGGGCAATAGTGGGGGGAGGGGGACGGTCAACAGTGGGGGTTGTCTTCAACCTCTAAGAATCGCCCTTCACACCATAAGTATAAGTCTCCAAAACAATTTCAGCTGAAACAGACCTGAAAGGCTCTAAGAGCACTTAATGGCCGCTGGGCGCTACCTTTTTATCCCGTTTTTGAGGACGAAAATTCAAAAGCGTCAGACGAAAAATCGGTCAAGCGAAAAATCGCCAAAAAAAGACCGACAGGACTAATATAATTGCTACTAACTTCGTTTGAGAGCAATTAAAAAATCGCTAATTAAGGCGAAATAGTAAAAAAACAAAGCTGAAAATTGCATCTAAAAATCTAATAATTCCGTCAGGTGGTCAAAAATGCTTTCAAACGCACTATTAGTAGTTTTTTTACTATCTAAATGGCAGAAAAACATTTGAATGAAAAAATTGTGTGCTAACTCTACTGTGCAAAAATTCTCACCATCAAAATTTGCTCGCTTAGTGAAATCAAACTTCTCTCGATCTTTCTCAAAAATAGACACGCAGAAGACCCACTCTCTCTTAGATCTGCGCTTCAGGTTTCTTGAGCAATTTGACCTAAACGCTTAGTAGTCACGCATTTCACTTTCTGTTTCAAAGACGCTCGCAAAAAAGACTAATCGTATAAAGACAAGCTGTTAAAAAAACAGCACCCCAATACAATTCAAATTCTTCGAATTGTAAAAAAGAGTAGAGCGCTGCTATTACTCAAACAAAATCTATTTCTTATGAAAATGCGGTTCCCTCCCAATATAAGTAACTCTTACCTGATAGGTAATTTCGAGTACAGATTCTTTGTTTAGTTAACTTGAGGCATTTGAGAACAAGCATAGCGCCAACGGTTTTACATTTCACATTATCATTAAGCAAAATTGGATTAACCATAATAAATTGGTTGAATCAATCATCATGGTTGGTATTAAGAAACGTATTATCAAACGTTTTTCGATTAGTATATACCTAGAACAGCAGGCAAACCAATATACCCAAATTCAGGAATCGTGAGCCAAATTACAAACAGTGAAACCTAGAGATAAATACTAGCCTCATAACTATTCCTTTCCGGTTAACAAAACCAAAGTTTCACCCTTAAATTAAATTTACAGAATATAATGGAACAGATCCCTAATTAAGATATGCAAGTGTTTCATTCCAATATTTACAGTAAGTTATCAGTCATTTGAGTTCATATATGTTCACAAACTTGTAGTTTGACTTGCCGCGGGGGATACTTTATCAAAGGCCAATTGCAACATACTTCTCAGATGACGGTAGAATTTTGAATACTCTTTCACACCCTCATTTCTCACTTTTTGCACATAGGCTTCGAGACCAGAGTTAAAGAAAGCAATTCTATCTTTTTCCATTGGGTGATCGTCAAACCATTTGCTCATGTCTAGATTATCCATATCTGCTGCTACGTGAGGCGGTGTGATTTCCGGATACGCGCGTGAAAACAAAACCATCAGTACAATGCTCGGTTTAATCAAATCTGAAGTCTTCAATAACTCAACCAAGGCCTCTGGTTCATAGTTTACAATAGTAGAAAACAGGCGCAAGCTTTTAAACGAATAGTTTGATGACGGGTAAAGTTGCTTCATTGATATTTCAAACTGCTCGATATCCTTAGAAATTACACTGAATCCCGGCTCATTCACTTCGCATATCATTGCAACGTGAAGCATCAAAAATTCGGAACAGTTTTTGAATATTTCGTCACAAGCATTTTCGACACAGTTGTAACAGGTAAATTTGCTAAGATAACTTTGATATACACGCTGAGTGAAGGCACTTAACTCTCGTATGTACAGCGATGTCTTATCAGTCGCAATTGCCGTAGACTCCAGCACAAATTTTTCCTTGTGCAGCGTTTTGATAATATCTTTAACGTAATTTTGCGCATGTGAAAGCCAAGTGTGTAAGATATTAAGAACAGTCGATTCTAATTTCTCAATGGAAGGATTGAGAATTATTTTACAATTTGGAGATAATGAAACTTTTTCCAGAACTTCGATTGCGTTGGCTCTGAACGCGTAAACTGAATTCGCAACGCTGACCATGAATTGCTGCGTATCGTTCATTGATGTTAAGAGTTGCCAACAATCGGGTGAGCTTGCGGGAACTATTTCCTCCGCTTTTATTGCGAACAAGTTAAGCATCTTGGCAACATTTTTGCACACAGCAGCTGTAAGATCCGTGTCAAATTGCACGACATTCAGTTCTGATGTAATGCCACCTGAAACGATATTGCAATAAGCCTCATGGAACCTCAATTCGTTTGAAACAAAAAGATCAGTCTAGAAAATTCTATAGAAAAATCTCGTTTATTTTTGCAGCATTAAAGTCCCAAAATTTGTAACATTGATTAAAACCGAATTATTTGAAAATAGCATCTAGCACCGGAGCTAAGATCACTCACGACATTTTAGTTTCATATTATTTTACATCTCAATTTGAAATGAACTAAAAATTACTTAAACAATCTGTTTTATTATAACTATAGTTTTAAAGTGAAAAACCGAACAGTATCCGACGAATCACTTTAACTGATAAACTTTCGTCTGGTAAATGTTTTTGAATTCTTTTGAAAATGTTTACCTTCCCCGTGAACAATTTTTTTTTTCATGAGCATGTGTAAAGGAACTAATGCGTGTTTTGTCGTAATAATGGAATGCATGGCAAAGAGGTGGCAAAGAATAATTTTTATTAGAACATACCATTATACAGGTGTGAAGATGAAAATGACATATTGTCATATCCCACGAGTGGAACGGTACCCATCAGTGGAAATGAAAGTATATCAGATACAGTAGAACACTTGGACAAGGAACACAAAGTATACTGACCTAATATTGCGTTTGTTTCATCGCTATTTGGTAATTTTACATCTTTTTTCGAGAATGCCAAATTGACTGGATCGAACAGTCTGGACAAAGATCGCGACAAATAGGCGCTCAAAAAGTCGTCCAAGCATTTCTTCCAACCATTTTGAATCGTATTTGCACTGCCCCGCGAATAGTCACTTATACCCATCGAATCAGAGTTCAGCTCGCAATACGAAGCTGTTTTGTCTCTCAAATTCAGGAACGACTTCAAGAATTTCGGATACTCGCTTTCTATGATCTGTTTCAGCGTGCTGCTATTCGACGCACATTTTGAGAATTCCGTTTTCAATAGGTTCTGCACGAATCGGAAATATGACTCCAGCGAAACCAAGTCTTCGTTTTCCGCAGCGACAAGTTCCAGAAATGAGCAGTAGTTGGTGGCTGAGTCTTTCTTTTTGGAAAGCAAAGTCATGACAAAGTGGTATTTTTGAATACTCGCCACGCACAAGCTCACAATTTTTTCCGTATTTGTCCAGAAGTTTGACCTAAATAAAGCATAACCGTCTAACGTCGTGCGAATTGCTCTCAAAAGACTGGCGAGTGGTTGGATTCATCAGTAGATAACTGCGGCTTAGGGAGGCTAGCTTTAGCTTAATAGAGGGGGTGGAGGTGCGTCAGTTTGCTGGTTTAAGTGCGGTTGAGAGTAGGGGGGGGGGGGGCGTGGCAGGGAGCGGAGTGGGTGGTGGGGGGAGCAGGGGGTCAAATTTGTAAGTCTTGACATAAATTGATAGACAAACAGGGAATTCTGAATCAAACAGTATTTAAATACTGTTTCATTCAGAATTCCAATTTATGTCAAGACTAACAAGTTTAACCCCCTGCTCCCCCAACCCCAACTCCGTTCCCCTGCCACGTAACTCTCCCCCCCCCCCCCCACACACACACACACACACGCACGCACGCACGCACGCACGCACGCACGCACGCACGCACGCACGCACGCACGCACGCACGCACGCACGCACGCACGCACGCACGCACGCACGCACGCACGCACGCACGCGACGCACGCACGCACGCACGCGCGCACACACACACACACACACACACACACACACACACACACACACACACACACACACACACACACACACCACACACACACACACACACACACACACACACACACACACACACACACACACACACACACACACACACACACACACACACACACACACACACACACACACACACACACACACACACACACACACACACACACACACACACACACACACACACACACACACACACACACACACACACACACACACACACACACACACACACACACACACACACACACACACACACACACACACACACACACACACACACACACACACACACACACACACACACACACACACACACACACACACACACACACACACACACACACACACACACACACACACACACACACACACACACACACACACACACACACACACACACACACACACACACACACACACACACACACACACACACACACACACACACACACACACACACACACACACACACACACACACACACACACACACACACACACACACACACACACACACACACACACACACACACACACACACACACACACACACACACACACACACACACACACACACACACACACACACACACACACACACACACACACACACACACACACACACACACACACACACACACACACACACACACACACACACACACACACACACACACACACACACACACACACACACACACACACACACACACACACACACACACACACACACACACACACACACACACACACACACACACACACACACACACACACACACACACACACACACACACACACACACACACACACACACACACACACACACACACACACACACACACACACACACACACACACACACACACACACACACACACACACACACACACACACACACACACACACACACACACACACACACACACACACCACACACACACACACACACACACACACACACACACACACACACACACACACACACACACACACACACACACACACACACACACACACACACACACACACACACACACACACACACACACACACACACACACACACACACACACACACACACACACACACATACACTCCACCGCATTTAAACTAGCTAACTGACGCACCACCACCCCTCTAGTAAGCTAACGCTAGCATCCCTAAGCCTCAGTTATCAACTGATGAATTTCAACAAAATAAGTTGCTTCTATCGGAGATAAATATTGATTCATGTTAATAAAAAATTATCCATTTACAAGTCCATTTTAATGACAAGTCCAATTAAGTAAAATTTTTCAAAAAAGCCTTTATATGCCCGGTTGTAATTCAATTATAGATTGCTACAATGTGAGACCAACCTAATGATTGCGGAATTTCCCGTGATTGGCATGTTGGCTTTGCCAGGTCCGAATCCTTTATTGGACTCACTCTTGTTCAACTGGTTGATACTGAGCAGTTTAGAGACCTCAGTGCTCAGGTTCTTCTTCAGCTCCTCTACCACAGTACCAAGACAGGAAGTCAGTTGATTTAGATGATAGTAAGCCTAAAAGCATCAACAGATTACCAACAAAAATGTTAATTAGCGAAAGTTCGTCATAACACCAATTAATATTTAGTACCAAAACGGGTTAAAATCAAGGAGAAACTGCTGGGGGCAAACAACTGTTTAATAATACTACCAACTAGGAAAGTTTACGTAATAAACAGTATTACCAGACAGTTACAACGAAAAAGTTAAAGTACTGATCGAGTGTTGCTGCTGATTTAAACGCATTAACGGGTACACAATTTACACGCGGTTTTCAGTACGCTACATGACTATTTTTCGGCTCTCGTTATCAATAGTTTCAATGGATAGCCAACGCAGCAATTAAATAATAACTCGATACTACGAAAACAGGTCTAATGAAAACCCACTTTCTTATACGATTTCAGAAAACACGCTATAAGCCAAAATAACGAGAATAAACCCACTTTAGATTATATTTAACGATATCAGAAAGACTCTTCAACAACATATCCGACCAACTAGAGACGCACTGCTCTCAAACGACTCTTGAATACTCGATTATATCCTAGTCTGCTGCAGTCCGTTACAAATCATATCATAAATCGACTAAAGTCGGATGACTTACCCTCGAATGACAGGCGGGGCAATTTAAATAAGATGGTATGTAGCTTAGAAAAGTTTTATGAGTGCAAAAATCCCCCCCCCCACTGGGGTTCGAACCACTTACCTCCAAGTTACCAATCTGACAGCTTAACCACTCAGCTACAATGCCTTTGATTTCATTCCGCTCACAATTGCTTTTACCAACAAACTTTATTTCAGAACAGCAACTTAGATCACTAAAAACTGACGAAAGTGTGAAAGAAATCTATGAGAGCTGATCAGCCACTTAATAACCTTCGGCCTTTACCTGTTTATCCCGTTTATAGGTGGAAAAGTTAAAAGAATCAAACGAAAAATCAGTGAAGCAAAAAATTGCATAAAAAAGACCAAAGGACTAATACAATTGCTACAAATTTTGTTTGAGCGCTATTAAAAAGGCAAGGGCGCGAAAATATGCAAAGACGTCGATATGTTCAAGCGAAAATTTTCTGTTACAAACAAGTATGTTCGGTAATCTGCTGCTTTCGCACACAAACTTCCCACCCCGCTCATCCACATTTTTGGCATAAATGTCTACCAAATGAGGAACAGTATTTTTCAAAAAGCAATGTGTATGAACAAAAAGATCCACTCCAACGCAAATAACTCAGTGGAGTAAAAAAATTCCGCTTTAAATTGATGAGACCGCCCATTATTGGAAAAGCGAGTCAAGATGAACAACAAAATCAGAAAACAATAACAACAAACATTAATTACATCCAAAACTTTTGTCCACTTTAAAAAAACTTATAAGGTCAAAACAGCGTCAGATAAAACTGAAACTAGATAAAATAACTTGTGATTCACTAAAAAATATAAAGGACCACTCCGTAATAAAGCTCGGTACCAATAAGACAAAAGTAACAAAGAACAGCAAAAAATTGCCTTATTTTTAAAAACAAGGTAATGAATTCAAAGTATAATTTCGATAATATTTTCAAAGTAAGGAAAAACATTATATTGCAATTGAAAACATCCAATATGTTTATGATCACATACGCATCTATGGGAGGCGATTAAGACCTGTTACTATTCAAATTTTTATGCGGTTACAAAAAGAACAGCAAATAAACAAACAAAAATTCAATTAAAACTTGCGAGAAAACGCTATCGAAGCCGTAAAGTTAAATTTTGCACCTCAAATAAGTTCAATTGAGCCTTCCCCGCACACCAATAATGCGGTATGCTACCTTTCATTAATGAGAACACGTAAAAAGTAGGCAAAGGAGAAAAACGGCAAAATTGAGTAATACTTGTATTTTTTTGAAAACAATTATTTTCAATGTCATGAAAGCCATAAGCTGCAAAATTAAACAATTAAAAAATTTTTTTATTCATCCAAAGGAAGCGAGACCTGTTATTATTCAGAATATGTCTTACGTCTACAAAAAGAACGTCAAATATAGACAAAATCAGAAATTAGTTTGCTTTTTTTGCGAAAAACCGGTGTCGAAGCCAGTAACTTTATATCGAATTTCTTTTAAATTATTAGATTTTGTACGCTTGCACCTTTGCCTCGACAAAAATTATGTCATATGTGACCTGTAATTAACAAGACAAATAAGGTAAGAGACAAACAAAAAAAGCGAAGTTAAAAAGTATTTTTATTTTTGAAAACAAATGTTTTCAAAGTCATGAAAGCCATCAGCTATCTACTCAAATAAGAACATTGGCTCATTTACTCCTCCATAAGAAGCCAATGAGACCTGTCATTATCCAGGAGATTTCATACGACTAAAAAGACATAGTAAAAAACAACAGTTAAAGACAAATGTAAAAAATTCAATTAAATTCTTCGCGAAAGGGGAGTCGAAGCCGTTTAAAACCATAATCTATGCCCTTAAAGACTTTCACACGTTCAATTGTGCCTTATTTGAACGCCAATAATGTAATATGTGAACTGTCAATAATGTGATAGTTTGATAAAACGAAAAAAAAACGTGAAAAATGGGGCAATGCCTAAAAAATAAAAAAAAATGTGAGATCTAGAAGTATCAAAGCTAGAAAACCATATTTTTAAAGAGGAGGCAGAAGCATTTTATTTGCTGACATTAAGCTACAAGTTTACCAAATTAAAAGAAACATAACCGACTAACGTCGGGCGAATTGCTATCAAACGACCGGCGAGCGGTTGGCTCGGTCAGTAGCTAGCCACGGGGGGGGGGGGGGGTGCAATGGGGGCTGATGGGGGGCAGCACTGGGTTGGGGGGGGGCAACAGCGCGGTGGGGGACGGAGGCAATAGTGGGGGGGTGGAGGGTCAACAATGGGGGGTGTCTCAACCTCTAAGAACAGCCCTTCACACCATAAGTATAAGTATAAGTCTCCAAAACAGTTTGAGCTGAAACAGACCTGAAAGGCTCTAAGAGCACTTGATGCCCGCTGGGCGCTACCTGTTTATCCCGTTTTTGAGGACGAAAAGTCAAAAGCGTCAGACGAAAAATTGGTCAAGCGAAAAATCGCATTAAAAAAGACCGACAGGACTAATACAATTGCTACAAACTTCGTCTGAGAGCAATTAAAAATAGTGGCAAAGTTCAATAAGCTACTGTTCATTTAAAAAATCAAACATTTTTAAAAGTCTAAACGACCATAATCTCTTGAGTAAGATACTTAATACATTAATTTGGAACTGCTTAGGAAGTCAATTGGACCTATCAACAGTGAGCTTTGATTTGAATTCTTCTGTTCTTAATTAACATTAAAAAGATCGAAATTTTTTTGAAGAAGACCAACTGATCAAATCAGAACTTTTTTGGATTGTAACAGTCGAAGATTGGACCAAAACCAGCCTATCTATTGCTGTTCGTCCATTAAGAACACTCAGTTGTTTCGAATGTTAAAGATCTTGATAATTTGTTAGTTTAAAAGATCAAAAATAAAAACTGCCTTTTTGATAGAGTAAAATTAGCAAAAAACGGCAACATTTTAATTCTAGACTACTACTGTCAAGGGAAGTGAAAGAAAGACTACCTCCTTTTGCAGTTTACAAAGACTGTGTTATGTTTTTTGGCGTGTACTTCCGGCAAATTTTGTCAGATTGGACTAAAAAACATCTTATTTCGGGCACTTTATGATGAAAATGGCTGAATTTTGAAATATTTAGCCAAAATTAAATCAAAATACTCAACAAGACTTTTTGTCTTCAGAAACAAAATCAACAGTACTATTGTTAACAATTTTCACATATTTTAGCAGAATTGACGAAATTTTAGGCAAAAATTCCGGAAAATGTGAAAAAAATGACTCAAATCGGTCTAATTTTCTCAAAAATTTAAACCACGATAACCAGATAATTTACTAAGAAATTCAAAAAAATCTTTTTAATTCCATACTCTACGCTGGAGGCGCTTTTTAATGCTACCACTCACAATTCTCTACGATGAATATATCGATCGGTCAAAATTGACTGAACAAAAAAAACCAGTTGAGTATGTAGTTCCTCCCCCCTCAAGAGGGGTCGGAACAAAAAACATACAATGTCTCGACGAATCGTGCGAAAATCAGATTTCCTGGGCCAACTCTCCACAAAACAGACAGGACACAAAGAAAATGGCTTCAATCGAGAGCAATTAATAATCACCTGAGATAATTTACAAATTGCATATCAATATTAATTTCCGGGTTCATGCCTCAGTCGCCTGTTGGACTTGATATCAAACTATCAAGCTAAACAATATGAATTAAACCGAGCAGGTACAATTACGGACCTGCCCGATACGATGACGGACTTGTCCGATTACGACTGGTACGATTACGTTCCTGCCCGGTACGATTACGGACTTGTTCGATTACGACTGGTACGATTACGGACCTGCCCGGTACGATTACTTACTTGGACTATTGGGGCAGTTTGGCAACGCGTAATATGTAATTTAACCCCACAGAAAAGTTAGAGAACTTTTACATGTACAAGTTGATTCATGCACCGGGAAGCGTTGAAATGAGGCAAAGCCGAGCAGAATCCATAGCGATCAAAATTACTTCTAATTGTTTTTGATCACCTATCCAAACAAGGCAACTCGGTAATGTGCGATCGCACATAAGGTTCCAACCCCGCTCATTCACAATTTTGGCTTGATTGTCTACCAAATGAGGCACATAGAAAAAAAACCCAAAAATTCAAGTATTTAAAAATTGGTGTATGAACGAAAAGAAAGTCTCCAAAGCAAATAACTGTGGTGGAATAAAAATGGCGCATTAGATTGATGAGATGTGCAAATATTAAGAAAGCGAGTCAAGACGAACAGCAAAATCAAACAACAGCAACAACAAAAATTAATTACATCAAAAACTTCATGTCCGTTTTAAAAACCAAAACTTAATAACACAGTCGAAATACCGTCAGATACAACTGATATTTAACAAAATAACTTGTAATTCTACAGAAAAGATAAGGGAGTAGTCAATAAAAAGGCTTGGTAACAATTAGACAATAAAGAACAAAAACAGTAAAGTTAAAAAATTCGCTTATTTTTTTCAAGACAATTAATTTTGAAATAATAAAAACCATTAGATATCAAATAAAATATCCCATAGATGTACGATTACCAATGCTTCCATAGAAGTAATTAAGAGATGCCGGTTTTCAATTTTTTACGCGGTTACAAAAAGAACATATAGACAACAAACAAAAAATCAAATAAAACTTGGCAGAAAACGCTTTCGAAACCGTAAAGCCATACTATGACCATCAAAATGTGTTCAATTGCACTTTCTGCAACCACTGATAATGTATTATGTGACTTCTCATTAATGAAGCAAGGTAACAAGTAGACAAAAATGGAAAACAAAAAGCAAAAATAAGTAACACAAAATTTTTTTCGAAAAAAAATTTCCAAAGACATGAACGCCATTAATTAAAAAATAAAAAACCAATTAGGTTCGTATAATCTTCCAACAGAAGCCCTTGAGAATTGCAATTATCCAGAATATGTTTTATGTCTACAAAAAGAACGTCAAACATGACAAAAATCAAAAATTAATCTACTTTTTTTCGAGTCGAAGCCAGTAAAGTAAATGAATTCTTCAAAAACATTAGATTGTGTGACACTAATCCCCTTTTGAAACCTTCCTTTGACAACATTAATGTCATAATTGGCATGTAATTAACGAGACTAGATAACAACCAGACAATAAAAGCAACAAAATTGCGAAATTAAAAAAAGGTTTTTATTTAAATTTGGAAAACAATTGTTTTCAGAGTCATGAAAGCTACCAGCTATCTACTAAAATCAGAATATATCGATCGGTCAAAATTGACTGAACAAAAAAAACCAGTTGAGTATATAGTTCCTCCCCCCTCAAGAGGGGTCGGAACAAAAAACATACAATGTCTCGACGAATCGTGCGAAAATCAGATTTCCTGGGCCAACTCTCCACAAAACAGACAGGACACAAAGAAAATGGCTTCAATCGAGAGCAATTAATAATCACCTGAGATAATTTACAAATTGCATATCAATATTAATTTCCGGGTTCATGCCTCAGTCGCCTGTTGGACTTGATATCAAACTATCAAGCTAAACAATATGAATTAAACCGAGCAGGTACAATTACGGACCTGCCCGATACGATGACGGACTTGTCCGATTACGACTGGTACGATTACGTTCCTGCCCGGTACGATTACGGACTTGTTCGATTACGACTGGTACGATTACGGACCTGCCCGGTACGATTACTTACTTGGACTATTGGGGCAGTTTGGCAACGCGTAATATGTAATTTAACCCCACAGAAAAGTTAGAGAACTTTTACATGTACAAGTTGATTCATGCACCGGGAAGCGTTGAAATGAGGCAAAGCCGCGCAGAATCCATAGCGATCAAAATTACTTCTAATTGTTTTTGATCACCTATCCAAACAAGGCGACTCGGTAATGTGCGATCGCACATAAGGTTCCGACCCCGCTCATCCACAATTTTGGCTTGATTGTCTACCAATTGAGGCACATAGAAAAACCCAAAAATTCAAGTATTTAAAAAAGAAATTGGTGTATGAACAAAAAGAAAGTCTCCAAAGCAAATAACTGTGGTGGAGTAAAATGGCGCATTAGATTGATGAGATGTGCAAATATTAAGAAAGCGAGTCAAGACGAACAGCAAAATCAAACAACAGCAACAACAAAAATTAATTACATCAAAAACTTCATGTCCGTTTTAAAAAACAAAACTTAATAACACAGTCAAAATACCGTCAGATACAACTGATATTTAACAAAATAACTTGTAATTCAACAGAAAAGATAAGGGAGTAGTCAATAAAAAGGCTTGGTAACAATTAGGCAATAAAGAACAAAAACAGTAAAGTTAAAAAATTCGCTTATTTTTTTAAGACAATTAATTTTGAAAATAATAAAAACCATTAGATATCAAATAAAATATCCCATAGATGTACGATTACCAATGCTTCCATAGAAGTAATTAAGACATACCGGTTTTCAATTTTTTACGCGGTTACAAAAAGAACATATAGACAACAAACAAAAAATCAAATAAAACTCGGCAGAAAACGCTTTCGAAACCGTAAAGCCACACTATGACCATCAAAATGTGTTCAATTGCACTTTCTGCAACCACTGATAATGTATTATGTGACTTCTCATTAATGACGCAAGGTAACAAGTAGACAAAAATGGAGAACAAAAAGCAAAAATAAGTAACACAAAATTTTTTTCGAAAAAATATTTCCAAAGACATGAACGCCATTAATTAAAAAATAAAAAACCAATTAGGTTCGTATAATCTTCCAACAGAAGCCCTTGAGAATTGCAATTATCCAGAATATGTCTTATGTCTACAAAAAGAACGTCAAACATGACAAAAATCAAAAATTAATTTACTTTTTTTCGAGTCGAAGCCAGTAAAGTAAATGAATTCTTCAAAAACATTAGATTGTGTGACACTAATCCCCTTTTGAAACCTTCCTTTGACAAGACTAATGTCATAATTGGGCTGTAATTAACGAGACTAGATAACAACCAGACAATAAAAGCAACAAAATTGCGAAATTAAAAAGTGTTTTTATTTAAATTTGGAAAACAATTGTTTTCAGAGTCATGAAAGCTACCAGCTATCTACTAAAATCAGAATATCGCCCCATCTATTCCTCCATAAAAGGCAATGAAAACGGGTCATTGTACAGCAAAATTTCATGCGACTAAAAAGAGAAAGTAAAAACGGCAGTTAAAGACAATTTAAAAAATCAATTAAATTCTTCGAGAAAGTAGTGTCGAAGCCGTTAAAATCATAATCTATATCTTCAAGCATTTTAATAATATCAATTGTTCCCTATTTTGAAAGCCGAAAATGTGATACATGACCTGTCAATAACGTGATAATGTGACAAAACTAGAAAACGTGAAAAATGGGCAAATACATAAAAATTAAGAAAATTTGAAATCTAGTTGTATCAAAGGCAGTAGCCATAACTTAAGGCGTTAAACCGCAATAAATATCGAATTTGGTTTCAATAAAAAGAAGAAGCAAACTTTCATTGCGGACACTAAGCTACAAATTGACCAAAGAAAGAGAAAAATAGAGGCAAAAGTTCAATAAGTCATTATTTATTTGAAAATCAAATACTTTTAAAAGTCAAAACGACCATAAGCTTTCAAGTAATCAACTAGATACAATAGTGTGGGGCTAATTCGAAACCCAATTGGAACTATCATTAGTGAGCTTTTTTTCTGTTATGTTCTGTTATTTATTTATTGTAGAAGAGATCGAATTTTTTTATATAAAAAAGACCGTTTGTTTACGATCCGATTATACCAGTCCAAGATTGGTCCAAAACTAACCCTGCTAATGCTGTTTGTTCTTTAAAAACACTTAATTATTCGAATGTTATAGATATTGATTTTTTGTTAGTTAAAAAATCAAAAATAGATGCTGCGTGTTTGATAATCAACGAATAAATTTAGCAAAAAACGGCGAAGTTTTAATTACAGAGCACTCTCAACGGAATTTGAAGTAAAAAAGCCCCCTTTTGAGTCTAAAAAATTGTGTTAGTGGTGTTTGGGTCTGTACTTCCTGTAAATTTAATCAAAATGGACAAAAGAAACTTATTTCGAGCTGTTTTTGTAGAAAAAGTTTTAATATTGAAACATTTAGCCAGAATTTTTGAGAAAAATAATAAAAATAGCCTACAATATTCTTTTGATTTTTTTTGTATTTACAAATAAAAATCAACAACATTTTCAAAAAAAAATTAACAAATTTTAGCAAAATTGGCGAAGTTTTATTCGAAAAATCCGGAAAAAGAATAAAATCTCGCCGGAATCCACACTATTTTCTCAAAATTTAAACCTCGATAACTCCCTGTAAAAAACGAAAATTAAAAAAATCTTTTTAATTCCATATTCTACGCTGGACAAGCTTTCTAATGATACTAGTCTCAACTCTCTACGATGAATATATCGATCGGCCAAAATTGACTGAACAAAAAAAAACCCGTTTGAGTATATAGTTCCTTCCCCCTCAAGAGGGGTCGGAACAATAAGCAAAGGTGACTCACATATCTAATTATGTGCTAACTTCTGAGGAAACCAGTTGAACTGAACTTCTCCACCAAAACAAGAAAATTTCAAAGCAAGAAATTCAACAACGCTTTCAAAACACAGACATTGCAAATTTTGTATTTTTTTATTTCATCAAAGTAGAAGCAAAAGGTGAGAAACTTACGTGATAGATGTCGATAAAATAAAACATTTTATTAAGTAAATGAATTCTTAAACTCTGCCTGTTCGCAATCATAAAAATTTAAACTTATTGCCAAAAAACTAATAGTTCTTGAAAGACATTATTTATATTGAACTATTGAACTGCAAAATAAAAGTAAGACGTTACGTGCATTTTGAACTGAAATTCGAAGTCTTAATAAATGTTGTTAAATTTGACATTTATAGAGAACTGTACATGAATTCGACCTTCATTGAAAGGTTAGGCCGACACGTACTTATGCAACTCAACTCCTCTGTTGACTTTAGACAAAAAACTTGAAAGCAGAAGTCCTATGAACGCTCAATCAAATGGAAAATTTATTATCCAAAAATGTTGTCAACTCGACATAGTTAAGTACTTTCCTCAAAATTGAAATCCATAAAATTTGCCGTCATTTTTTAATATTATTTTCTCTCCTTAGATAATGACAAAATGATTAGAGTACCATCAAAGCTATGCACTTTTCGTTTAGAGAACTGATAAACCTTGTATATAGAGGGTGTAATATATTCTGAATTGATCCAAATCGAGCGACTTGAGTACATTTGATTTGAGGCGCCCTTTTGATTTGATTTCTTGTAGCAGACTCCAGCCCATTCACTTGCTTTAAATTCTGAGGAGCAATAGCTATCGGAAATCAAGAACTACAGGGAACGGCAATCAAAAGGCCGTTCAAAACCATACAGCACGGAATCAGATTAATGAGACAAGTTCCAAACAATTTGCATACCTGTAGGACGCTGCCGAGTGTATTGTGATTCTCCTCGTTGAGACTTTTGTGCAGTAATTCAACTAGTCGCACTTTGATCTTTTGAGCTGCCTCCTTGAGAAGTCTTTCCATGGGCATACAGACCTCTATACGACTGAGATCTTCAGAAGAGGAGAAGAGCTGATCCAGTTGCCATACACTCTGTGCTGCTTTCGCCAAGTCACGATCACCTGATCAAAATTCACAGCAATCCAATGCAATTACTAACGCACAGTATCAACATTATAGTTATATTTCTATCGCTACAAAATTGTCAATTTCTCTAATTTTCTGTTTTCTTTCGATTAAGGCACTGTGCTGATATTAAAATTAACATAAAATATTTTAGATGTTCGTGCATCAGCTTTGTTTTTCACTGTTTAAGGTTAATTCCGATGAACATATTTGAGACTAAAAATTTCGAAAATCTAACCACCACGATGATGCGACCTAGAAACAAACAATTTAGACCTTTCATGGCTATGCTGTCTTTCCATACCTGTGTCCAACTGCTGCTGTAGCCTCCGACCAATAAAGAGAACTCGGATGACCTTCCTCAACGAATCGCAGACATTCTGCATATTCTCCAATTGCACCACTTTGCTCTGTGACTTATTGTAGCTGTCATCTACTTTGCTTTTAACTCTATTGATAGAGAGCGACAGTGAGTGCGATTTATTCTGCATCATGTTCAGAACATTCTCTACTCTCTTGATTCCGGTGGAATGTGAAATCAAGTCTTCATAGTGTTCCGTTACATGTTGGCGGATTTCTGAGTCCACAAAATGTAGACGATTGTTTAAGTCACGATTGATTGCATCGGCTACTGATAAACCACCCAGTTGCTCAACGGCTACTTGAACATCGAAGTCTTCCGCATCAAACACTTCCATAACACCTGAAAGCACTTTGAAATCGAAGTCTCGGGATTGATCAGATGAAAAAGTTGCAAGGAACGCTGAAAAATGACCTGTGTTTGTGTATGGGTATATGCTTGCTCTTGGACGTGTGTGCCTAAATGCACTATTTTGGCATTCAATTCAACTATCGCATTAAAAACATAGCCTGCAAACCAGTAATACGACAACAGGAGTAGGTCTGATCACTGATAATTTTCAAAGACCTCACTTTGACGAATTCATCAAGAATGTACCAAAAATTGCCAATGACAAATAACCTCAACTGCACGAGGAAACCAGTCCACTTGTATCAATTGAATTGATGTGCTGATGTCATCCCTTTTGCACGCAAAAATCATTAGGTTTTCAAATCAAACAACAAGTCTCTACTAGGTTTTGTATGCAATGAATTTTCGTTAATTTTTGTCCTCAAAAAAATGTCGTTTTCTCTGTACTTTTAATGAAAGAAATAATTTTGAATAATTATTCTTTTTCATAAATTATGGTAGTTTTCTCTTAGACTTTTCGTCCTCAAAAACTGGATAAACAGGTAAGGCCCGGAGGGCATTAAGTCCTCTTAGAGCCGTACAGCTCATCAGTTTCTAAGTATGCGATTCCCCGAGATAAATATTCATGGCGTGAAAGGTCGTTCTTAGCAACCACCGCGTCACCCCCCTCCCCCCTCAATTAAACTAAAGCTCGCCAACATAAGCTGCAGGCATCTACACACAAAGCCAACCATTCGCGGGTCGTTTAAGAGCAATTATCTAACAATTCGCCCCCTCCTTGTTCAAGAGCAATTCCCCAGCCTCAATTAAGCTAAAGCTAGCCTCCCTAAGCTGCAGCTATCTACTGACAAAGCCGAGCGCTCGCCAGTTGTTTAAGAGCAATTGACCTGACAGAGGGGGTAATTTTAGGTCAAATTTCGGAGTTTGTCGAGCACTGTGCGCTTCAGCGTAGCACTCAAATTGGAAAAAAACCAGAAGGACAAATATAATTGCTGCCAAAAGTCAAATTATGCCCTAGTCGAGACCAAATGGTTATCTTGCAAGATCTTGCAAGAATCTTGCAAAAAATGGTTATCTTGCAAGATCTTGCAAGATGAATGCTTATCTTGCAAGATCTTGCAAGATGACGGTTATCTTGCAAGATTCTTGCAAAAAACCAAAGACCTCAAATAATGAGTGAATAAATTGATGAGATCAACCATGTATGTCTAAAACGTCGCTGAAATGATTTTTTGTCGAAATTGATGTGCATTTGTTTCGATAACATAACGTTTTTCACTGATAAAATAGGTACATGCCGAAAATCGCAAATGGTCACATTTCTCGACCTTCCAATCCTTGTTAAAATCATCCTATAGCGGAATGGCGCTTCTACTGAAGTATATATATAGTTTAGAGAAGATAATTGGGGTCTTAAATTTTTTCGGCCTAAAATTATTTTTCTCTCGGGCCTAAACGGAAAGTTTCATAAAAACTTTAACGTCGATAACGTATTTGAAATACTAGTTTCCCCAAAAACAGTTCAATGATTGTTTCAATGGTCAATTATGTTCACGCCAAGTGCGAATGATTTGTTAAGCACTAAAAAAGGTCGTACAAAAGCATCCAGTGCGTTTCTGCTTATGATATATATTGTTTTATTACACTTTTTGTTCTGTAATTAACGATTTTCTGTGAGTCCATTCTTTCTAAACGATTATTAGTCGTCAAGTACCACACAAACTGAATTTCAACAGTCAACTGAGTTCGACCAAACATATAGTTCCCACATAAAAGTCACCCATACTTTTCGTGTTGCGATAACATAACGTTTTTCACTGATAAAATAGGTACATGCCGAAAATCGCAAATGGTCACACTTCTCGACCTTCCAATCCTTGTTAAAATCATCCTATAGCGGAATGGCGCTTCTACTGAAGTATATATAGAGTTTAGAGAAGATAATTGGGGTCTTAAATTTTTTCGGCCTAAAATTATTTTTCTCTCGGGCCTAAACGGAAAGTTTCATAAAAACTTTAACGTCGATAACGTATTTGAAATACTAGTTTCCTCAAAAATTGTTCAATGATTGTTTCAATGGTCAATTATGTTCACGCCAAGTGCGAATGATTTGTTAAGCACTAAAAAAGGTCGTACAAAAGCATCCAGTGCGTTTCTGCTTATGATATATATTGTTTTATTACACTTTTTGTTCTGTAATTAACGATTTTCTGTGAGTCCATTCTTTCTAAACGATTATTAGTCGTCAAGTACCACACAAACTGAATTTCAACAGTCAACTGAGTTTGACCAAACATATAGTTCCCGCATAAAAGTCACCCATACTTTTCGTGTTGCGATAACATAACGTTTTTCACTGATAAAATAGGTACATGCCGAAAATCGCAAATGGTCACATTTCTCGACCTTCCAATCCTTGTTAAAATCATCCAATAGCGGAATGGCGCTTCTACTGAAGTATATATATATAGTTTAGAGAAGATAATTGGGGTCTTAAATTTTTTCGGCGTAAAATTATTTTTCTCTCGGGCCTAAACGGAAAGTTTCATAAAAACTTTAACGTCGATAACGTATTTGAAATACTAGTTTCCTCAAAAATTGTTCAATGATTGTTTCAATGGTCAATTATGTTCACGCCAAGTGCGAATGATTTGTTAAGCACTAAAAAAGGTCGTACAAAAGCATCCAGTGCGTTTCTGCGTATGATATATATTGTTTTATTACACTTTTTGTTCTGTAATTAACGATTTTCTGTGAGTCCATTCTTTCTAAACGATTATTAGTCGTCAAGTACCACACAAACTGAATTTCAACAGTCAACTGAGTTTGACCAAACATATAGTTCCCACATAAAAGTCACCCATACTTTTCGTGTTGCGATAACATAACGTTTTTCACTGATAAAATAGGTACATGCCGAAAATCGCAAATGGTCACATTTCTCGACCTTCCAATCCTTGTTAAAATCATCCTATAGCGGAATGGCGCTTCTACTGAAGTATATATATAGTTTAGAGAAGATAATTGGGGTCTTAAATTTTTTCGGCCTAAAATTATTTTTCTCTCGGGCCTAAACGGAAAGTTTCATAAAAACTTTAACGTCGATAACGTATTTGAAATACTAGTTTCCCCAAAAACAGTTCAATGATTGTTTCAATGGTCAATTATGTTCACGCCAAGTGCGAATGATTTGTTAAGCACTAAAAAAGGTCGTACAAAAGCATCCAGTGCGTTTCTTCTTATGATATATATTGTTTTATTACACTTTTTGTTCTGTAATTAACGATTTTCTGTGAGTCCATTCTTTCTAAACGATTATTAGTCGTCAAGTACCAAACAAACTGAATTTCAACAGTCAACTGAGTTTGACCAAACATATAGTTCCCACATAAAAGTCACCCATACTTTTCGTGTTGCGATAACATAACGTTTTTGACTGATAAAATAGGTACATGCCGAAAATCGCAAATGGTCACATTTCTCGACCTTCCAATCCTTGTTAAAATCATCCTATAGCGGAATGGCGCTTCTACTGAAGTATATATAGAGTTTAGAGAAGATAATTGGGGTCTTAAATTTTTTCGGCCTAAAATTATTTTTCTCTCGGGCCTAAACGGAAAGTTTCATAAAAACTTTAACGTCGATAACGTATTTGAAATACTAGTTTCCCCAAAAACAGTTCAATGATTGTTTCAATGGTCAATTATGTTCACGCCAAGTGCGAATGATTTGTTAAGCACTAAAAAAGGTCGTACAAAAGCATCCAGTGCGTTTCTGCTTATGATATATATTGTTTTATTACACTTTTGTTCTGTAATTAACGATTTTCTGTGAGTCCATTCTTTCTAAACGATTATTAGTCGTCAAGTACCAAACAAACTGAATTTCAACAGTCAACTGAGTTTGACCAAACATATAGTTCCCACATAAAAGTCACCCATACTTTTCGTGTTGCGATAACATAACGTTTTTGACTGATAAAATAGGTACATGCCGAAAATCGCAAATGGTCACATTTCTCGACCTTCCAATCCTTGTTAAAATCATCCTATAGCGGAATGGCGCTTCTACTGAAGTATATATATAGTTTAGAGAAGATAATTGGGGTCTTAAATTTTTTCGGCCTAAAATTATTTTTCTCTCGGGCCTAAACGGAAAGTTTCATAAAAACTTTAACGTCGATAACGTATTTGAAATACTAGTTTCCCCAAAAACAGTTCAATGATTGTTTCAATGGTCAATTATGTTCACGCCAAGTGCGAATGATTTGTTAAGCACTAAAAAAGGTCGTACAAAGGCATCCAGTGCGTTTCTGCTTATGATATATATTGTTTTATTACACTTTTCGTTCTGTAATTAACGATTTTCTGTGAGTCCATTCTTTCTAAACGATTATTAGTCGTCAAGTACCACACAAACTGAATTTCAACAGTCAACTGAGTTTGACCAAACATATAGTTCCCACATAAAAGTCACCCATACTTTTCGTGTTGCGATAACATAACGTTTTTCACTCATAAAATAGGTACATGCCGAAAATCGCAAATGGTCACATTTCTCGACCTTCCAATCCTTGTTAAAATCATCCTATAGCGGAATGGCGCTTCTACTGAAGTATATATATAGTTTAGAGAAGATAATTGGGGTCTTAATTTTTTTCGGCCTAAAATTATTTTTCTCTCGGGCCTAAACGGAAAGTTTCATAAAAACTTTAACGTCGATAACGTATTTGAAATACTAGTTTCCCCAAAAACAGTTCAATGATTGTTTCAATGGTCAATTATGTTCACGCCAAGTGCGAATGATTTGTTAAGCACTAAAAAAGGTCGTACAAAAGCATCCAGTGCGTTTCTGCTTATGATATATATTGTTTTATTACACTTTTTGTTCTGTAATTAACGATTTTCTGTGAGTCCATTCTTTTTAAACGATTATTAGTCGTCAAGTACCACACAAACTGA
Organism: Convolutriloba macropyga; assembly: GCF_964194025.1. Taxonomy (NCBI): domain Eukaryota; kingdom Metazoa; phylum Xenacoelomorpha; order Acoela; family Convolutidae; genus Convolutriloba; species Convolutriloba macropyga. Next base: position 2,773 of record NW_027453535.1, on the reverse strand, counting down.
ATTTCAACAATCAACTGAGTTTGACCAAACGTATAGTTCCCACATAAAAGTCACCCATACTTTTCGTGTTGCGATAACATAACGTTTTTCACTGATAAAATAGGTACATGCCGAAAATCGCAAATGGTCACATTTCTCGACCTTCCAATCCTTGTTAAAATCATCCTATAGCGGAATGGCGCTTCTACTGAAGTATATATAGAGTTTAGAGAAGATAATTGGGGTCTTAAATTTTTTCGGCCTAAAATTATTTTTCTCTCGGGCCTAAACGGAAAGTTTCATAAAAACTTTAACGTCGATAACGTATTTGAAATACTAGTTTCCCCAAAAATAGTTCAATGATTGTTTCAATGGTCAATAATGTTCACGCCAAGTGCGAATGATTTGTTAAGCACTATAAAAAGGTCGTACAAAAGCATCCAGTGCGTTTCTGCTTATGATATATATTGTTTTATTACACTTTTTGTTCTGTAATTAACGATTTTCTGTGAGTCCATTCTTTCTAAACGATTATTAGTCGTCAAGTACCACACAAACTGAATTTCAACAGTCAACTGAGTTTGACCAAACATATAGTTTCCACATAAAAGTCACCGATACTTTTCGTGTTGCGATAACATAACGTTTTTCACTGATAAAATAGGTACATGCCGAAAATCGCAAATGGTCATATTTCTCGACCTTCCAATCCTTCTTAAAATCATCCTATAGCGGAATGGCGCTTCTACTGAAGTATATATATAGTTTAGAGAAGATAATTGGGGTCTTAAATTTTTTGGGCCTAAAATTAGTTTTCTCTCGGGCCTAAACGGAAAGTTTCATAAAAACTTTAACGTCGATAACGTATTTGAAATACTAGTTTCCCCAAAAATAGTTCAATGATTGTTTCAATGGTCAATTATGTTCACGCCAAATGCGAATGATTTGTTAAGCACTAAAAAAGGTCGTACAAAAGCATCCAGTGCGTTTCTGCTTATGATATATATTGTTTTATTACACTTTTTGTTCTGTAATTAACGATTTTCTGTGAGTCCATTCTTTTTAAACGATTATTAGTCGTCAAGTACCACACAAACTGAATTTCAACAGTCAACTGAGTTTGACCAAACATATACTTTCCACATAAATGTCACCGATACTTTTCGTGTTGCGATAACATAACGTTTTTCACTGATAAAATAGGTACATGCTGAAAATCGCAAATGGTCACATTTCTCGACCTTCCAATCCTTGTTAAAATGATCCTATAGCGGAATGGCGCTTCTACTGAAGTATATATATATAGTTTAGAGAAGATAATTGGGGTCTTAAATTTTTTCGGCCTAAAATTATTTTTCTCTCGGGCCTAAACGGAAAGTTTCATAAAAACTTTAACGTCGATAACGTATTTGAAATGCTAGTTTCCCCAAAAATAGTTCAATGATTGTTTCAATGGTCAATTATGTTCACGCCAAGTGCGAATGATTTGTTAAGCACTAAAAAGGTCGTACAAAAGCATCCAGTGCGTTTCTGCTTATGATATATATTGTTTTATTACTCATTTTGTTCTGTAATTAAGGATTTTCTGTGAGTCCATTCTTTTTAAACGATTATTAGTCGTCAAGTACCACACAAACTGAATTTCAACAGTCAACTGAATTTGACCAAACATATAGTTTCCACATAAAAGTCACCGATACTTTTCGTGTTGCGATAACATAACGTTTTTCACTGATAAAATAGGTACATGCCGAAAATCGCAAATGGTCACATTTCTCGACCTTCCAATCCTTGTTAAAATCATCCTATAGCGGAATGGCGCTTCTACTGAAGTATATATATAGTTTAGAGAAGATAATTGGGGTCTTAAATTTTTTCGGCCTAAAATTATTTTTCTCTCGGGCCTAAACGGAAAGTTTCATAAAAACTTTAACGTCGATAACGTATTTGAAATACTAGTTTCCCCAAAAATAGTTCAATTGTTGTTTCAATGGTCAATTATGTTCACACCAACTGCGAATGATTTGTTAAGCACTAAAAAGGTCGTACAAAAGCATCCAGTGCGTTTCTGCTTATGATATATATTGTTTTATTACACTTTTTGTTCTGTAATTAACGATTTTCTGTGAGTCCATTCTTTTTAAACGATTATTAGTCGTCAAGTACCAAACAAACTGAATTTCAACAGTCAACTGAGTTTGACCAAACATATAGTTTCCACATAAAAGTCACCGATACTTTTCGTGTTGCGATAACATAACGTTTTTCACTGATAAAATAGGTACATGCCGAAAATCGCAAATGGTCACATTTCTCGACCTTCCAATCCTTGTTAAAATCATCCTATAGCGGAATGGCGCTTCTACTGAAGTATATATATAGTTTAGAGAAGATAATTGGGGTCTTAAATTTTATCGGCCTAAAAATATTTTTCTCTCGGGCCTAAACGGAAAGTTTCATAAAAACTTTAACGTCGATAACGTATTTGAAATACTAGTTTCCCCAAAAATAGTTCAATGATTGTTTCAATGGTCAATTATGTTCACGCCATGTGCGAATGATTTGTTAAGCACTAAAAAAGGTCGAACAAAAGCATCCAGTGCGTTTCTGCTTATGATATATGTTAAATATATTTAAATTTTGTACTAGGTTTTTTTTAGTTTTGGTTTCGATTCTCTGTGAATCAGCCACCTGATCTTTTGACAATATATTCTTTCAACTCTCCTTAGGCACCAAATTCTACGGCTTTAAAAAAATTTAAAATTTAAAAGGTTTAGGTGGAAAAATATTGTTG
>NW_027453534.1:0-15899 GCF_964194025.1 Convolutriloba macropyga | reverse complement strand
ATCAGGTATTGTTTTTAAGATACATTGTTCTTTCAGTACCCCAACGGTGATAAAACTTTACCTCGTTAATTAGAAAAGTGAAACATTACAATTGTCTGAGAAGTAGGAGCGCAAAGATCACACAAAAGGTTAAACAATTAAAATATCGGAGGGGTTACTCTAACATAAAACCACAAAAATTGAACCATTGATGATGCTCTCTACTTTTATTTTGATTAAGAGCAGCACGCATGGTTATGAGGATGGTTACCATGAGTGTACCGATTTCTGTTTAACGACCGAGGACAGGTTTGCCCAGACCAATTTGTGTAGCACACAGGGGTTTTCGGGGCCCAAAAATTTTTTCGCATCTTTTGTCTGACGAATACATTTTTTGGGTCTGTTTGATCTGTCCAAAAGAGATACTGATCCGTTCGACGAGACCAGTAGCCGCATTTCATACTTATTGATCTTGCAGATCCCTAATTTTTTGTGTGTTCGGTCAGATCAATGCACACATTTTGGTCTGATCTGTCTAGACAATACGAACATTGTGGGCTTTTTGGTCTGGCCAATTATGGCAACGTGTGTGCTTCATCTAATCAAAACCTAAATCAGATCCGACAAATCCAGACAAAGCTAAGTTCTTTCCAAGCTAAGTTTCTTCCAATGAGGCGTCAGCAAAAACAAAAAAATGCAGCTAATCCAGGTACAGAAACCCTCAAAGAACTCAGAAGCACATCTTGTTGAATTTCCAGTTTTTAAATTAGTATTTATCACATAGTTTTTATGAGTTTGCTATCCAAAATTTGTTTAATATGTGAATTTATAATGTTTTGTGCTCTAAACCTCCCATTGTATGCAAAAAATTATTTTCATCACTTTTTAGGGCACAAAGTGTTGCACTAAAGATCCTTTTATAAAAAATTAGGATTTGCAGATAAATCAGCCTTTCCTTAAAAGACCAAAGATATGAATTTTCGTGTTGGAATGTCTTCCATTTCGTGCTTGTGATCTCTACCCCAGTAACGGCTAAACGGTTTTCACCTGTGATCCTGCATTAGTATGAGAAAAAACATCGCTTTATGTTGAGCAGTTCTGTTTTTACCTGTATTCTCCGCAGTTTCATAACGACATAAAAATTCGTAGATATTTTAATATATGTAAGAAAACTTGTATGATTATTTGAGGTACCAATCTTAGTTCATGTGGACCTTGGCGGTGAAAGTTTCTCAAACTGGTGCCTGTGCAATCCACAATTAATCAGACCAATTCTCATTTGAACATGTAAGCTAAGCGCGTGCTTTCTACCGTTTGAAGCTTTACATTAATATGCAGTACGCTCACTTTTAGGATCAAAATATTGTTTCCCCAAATAAGGGTTTTCAGCTTGTCATTCTATTTCCGGTGCCGCTATAGCGCAACGTAAATTTTGGTGCAAATTTGACATACGGTTTCCCACTACCCCTAATAAATTTGAGCTAGCAGGTCTCGAGATGGTTTTATTTCTGCATTATAGGAAACCACATGAGGTTGTAGGAATCAGTATTTTGCATATCATAGTAAACCACCTAAACCGAGGACAGGTATGCCTTCACTTTAGTTTAGCCATACCTTTGCATAGTAAAGTTATTTTGCGTACGATCGGCAAGAAATCCAACTTCACGACCCTTTGAAAAAGAATATATGGCGAATGTTAGTGATCCAACTTCACGACCCTTTGAAAAGGAATATATAGCGAATGTTAGTGTGACCTTTGGTAGTCTTTGTTCTATCGTAAATGAAATAAGTTTAAAAGCAAAAAGATGAGGTTTTTTAAAACATAAAATTCTTCCTGACTAATCTGCTTTATTTTCCCAACTCAATTTATATGCGGTGCTGGCGGCCCATATGACAAGCGGTGCTGGCGGCCCATATTGCAAAACTGCAAAACGAAAAAGAATATTATATTGAGGAAAACTCTCAAAGCCCGTGCTTTGTACCAAAAGATAACAATTTAGAGTCAATTTAGAGTCAATTTAGAGTCAATTTAGATCCTGTAGTCATTTTTGGAACAGGGCGACCAATTTGTAAACATAAGTTCCACAAAATATGTCTCCTTACAAATGGTCCCTTTGTCAATGGGAGTGGTACTGGAAAGCTCTGAAGCCTGAAAATAGTTTTTCTAGGTCAAAGAATTTTTTTTAAATTGAAACAAAATTGGCAAAAACCGTTGAACTCATAAATGAGTCAGCGCTCTTATTAGAATGCTTGCTCATGTGAAAAGTCCCACGTACTTGAGATCAAAGTTAGCCAAACTTTGAACAAACAAAAATTTTTGTTCAAATTTTGCCTATTTTGCACCATCCTGCTACTAGAATTACAGAACATTGCCGAAGTGGCAAAAAATTTGATTTAATATTTGAATGAATGGCACCCCTTCCAGCCAATATTCTCATCGGCCACTTTTTCTGTTCTATATATGTACCAATTACTAAGAACCTATGTCACAAACGTCACCCTTTGATATCTATACTTGAACTGAAAACTTTATAAAAAAGCTATCTGCAATGAAGGTCACGAGCAGGAAAGTCTCGTGAACGCATTAATGTCTGGACATGAACGCACGGAAATCTAGACCTACTCAATTATGTCAGCTCAAAGATTGGATGAGATGTTTTGAGAAAAGTCTCGACATAGAGGTTTTTGGTCTGGGATGATCTGGTCATAAGTATTGAATGCACGAAAGTTCATAGAGGCAAAAAATCTCCGCCGAGGATTTTGCCCAAACATAGCGTGGAAAAGAACGCAAAGAGTGTAAAAAGAGTGGAGAAGAAGAGTGTAAATACAGTGTAATTATTTTAAATTATATTATTTTATACACTCTTACCCTCTTTTCCCCTATAAAGAGGAGTGAATTACGCATTACACCCTAATCCCCGCTAATTAGGCGGATTAGGGGTGAAACGTCGGCTCGGGATATCAGCTACCGGGGGAATAAAATTTATTGCTTCCTACAACCCAACTATCTCTTAGTTTGGCTAACATTGGTAATTTTCTCACCTTTTCCATGACAAAATCTGTCATCGATAATCTCAGCTCTCTTCTGTGATGGTTGAACAAACAGTAGTCTTTGCATTCCATAATGTAATTTGTTACCCCATCATGTACGGTGACGTTATAGAATTTCCAAGTATCATGACAAATAAAGTCACCTCGACATTCGAATCCAATCTTTATGCCAGAAAAGGGCCATGTTATGAAATCCATGCAGTCGAAAAATAAATTCACGGTGAATAGTTTTCCGGCGGGTATTGTTTGGGTATAATTGTCTCTGAAGTTTATAAATTTCCGATATAGCCGACTGTCATGAAATTCGACGTACACAATTTCTGTCGTTTCTAGATAGACAAAAGGTTGATTTCGAATCATTGAAATATTATTTCTAAAACATCTGTTTTTTGTATTGGAAATTATTATAAATTATTTAATTTTGCTTGTTTTATGTATCAATCTCAACATAAATGGTTACTGAAACAATAAAAATAAAATTTTGTTATATCTCATTAATAGAAGTAGGATTCAGTAAAGTCCAATTTTTGAAATAGATACCTATTTTCTTACAGAGTAAAGTGACATATAACAACCTATAATTCGTAAGGGGGTACAGTTCGGGGGGGGGGAACAGAATAGATTCCTTTCAACATCTATTCACACGTGCCTCACTATAGCCGAAAAAAATTCGGGTTGAACATCTCATTATTAAGTTATTTCGCTTCAAAATTAGGGCACAGCATTTAAAAAATTGATTTTAATGGTTTGAAAAAAAGTACTGCATCTGGGTGTCTATTATGTAGTAAAAGATTTTTGTCAAAAGAGACAAAAAATGCTGGATTAAAAAACAGCCGCGTTGGGATGATCAACATTTACTAACGCTCTTCTGAACAGTTATGAAGTTTTAATCATAATGGGAAAAACAATCAGATATCGATTTGTAAACAATGTACTGTACGATGAATCTTATTCTCTGTAGGAATTTTTTCTCAACTCTTGATTTTCCCGGGCCTTTCTATCCCATATAAAATATAGGTTTCGGTATCAGACTTTTTTTGTGTTTTTGAGGCCCCGTCTGCCAACAACTAAGGTACCAAAAAATTGCAAAGTAGAAGTCAATTTTTTGAATGGAAGTATCCAAACAGTTAAAGACTGAAGACATCATGCAAGCATTTGATTTGATACATTCTTCGGAGAGAAGCAATCAGGAGCAACAAATTCACGTATACATTTTTTGAGTTCAACAAACTTTTTGTTTGATTTGCTATATCAGCATTGACATGAAACATTGTTTTTACAGTATTTTACATTATAGTCAATATTGATGAGGGCAACAGAATGTATTCGCAAACTTGCAGTTTTTACAGTCGGAAATATTCTTTTTGAAATCCAGCAATTTATTTAGAGAGTTCCTGGTGTACCTAAAAGGGTGAGATTTTTTTATTTAATAACTGCCTCATTAGTAGCTTTAGTACCCTTATTTGTGATGTGTTGTAATACTAAAAAATTATGCTTAATCCGCATTCGGTTAGAACTCGTTCATTTTGTTATATATTGCATTACAAAAACTTGATCTTTTTCCTAAAGAAATCAAACGTAATTGTTTTCACATAATTTTTTTTCTGAAATTTTTACAAATTAGAAGATCATAGCCAGCTCTTACAAACAAAAACGTAGTGCAGTTTTTATGGGTTTTAATTAAAAATATCCCACTCAATTGAGCAATAAAAAATTCTTTGCATTTTTTTCGAACACATTAAGTTACAAAAATTGTACAATCTTCATAATTTACTGTAAGAGTAAACGTACTTTCTTCTGTGAAGACAAAAATTTCCCATTTTGCGGGAAAAACTTGAAGATGTAGTCTTTACCTAAAAATTATAATCAGCATTGAAACCTAAATTAGATGGAGTTCTTTTCGGGGCCTCTAGAAAACAATGCTTCGCAGGATGTCAAACAAAACTTGTAAAGATTTCTCTGGCAAAGTTTGAAGAAGTAAAAGCGCATCTATTAAATAAATCAGTCGGATGATAAAAGGTCCTGAAGACGGTAAAATTCTCTTGGAACTAATAGCCAAAGTTTTGTTTCGTGTAACCGCTTCAAAGGACGCTAAAAAGATCAGGCTGCAGAGTCTGATTAAAAAATTGACTTCAATTTTTCTAATTTTAAGGTCAAAGTAAAAAAAAGATATATAAAACCTGCAGCTAGTAAGTTAAAGCCGTAAAGACTTAAATCATTAAAATCAGTAATTAAAAAGTCTAATTATGCCGCGGGTGCTCAAATTTACCCGTTTTTATCTGCGATAAGTAACATGTCGTTCCTATTGGGACATTTCTTTTCAAACTAACGTGTTAAGACAGAGTTTATTATTTGAACAAATGTTCAAGTGCAATTAATTTAGAAAAAATTGAATAGAATGACAAGCGAAATTCAACCCGACAATTTATTGATTTGCTTACGTTCTAAGCATGCACTTTTAGTAACTATGATTTAAATGTTATTAAAATACATGAAAGATAGCTCAAAATGTAACCCAAACTCGATATACCTCATTATTGTCCTGCCCGTATTGCGAAGTATGCACGAACGACTTATATTCGTATATACAAAATTTTATTGCATTACTGCATCATATTCCTTGAGATTGGTTTGCGATTCAATTTGTTGTTGATACAGAATATTCGACGAAATCTCTTATGGTTAATAATTTAATTTGACTTTAGATCTGCATTGAAAAGGGGGTTCTGCAAAACCACATTGTTGACGTACTTAGCTGCAATTCAGCAACGATGCAATTTGGACTTGTAAAATCACATGACCAACAGCCTCAAATGGGCCTAAAAACACCAACAGTTTTAACAGATGCAATTGACTTTTTATTCGAAACTGGAAGAAAAAAACAATACCTAGAACGAACAAAAACTTTGTCTTTCTAGTGAAAATCTTGAGAGGAACTGTCAGATTTGCAAGAATTTCTGAACCAAAAATAAGAGAAAATGAAAGGTTCGTTTTTTGTTTTTGCAAACACAGTGTTAAAAGTTAAAAAAATTCTAGTGTCTCTGTTCTGACTGATTGCGGCAAAAATGTTGCTCTCTGTTTAGAATGTAGGAATAGTCCGGCAAAGCAATTCAGTTTGAAGAAACAGATCAAATAGTTTTTAGTTACTCTAGAAAGTGCATTTTAGCTCCCAAAAAAATGCTTTCCTGACTGTTGAAAACTTCACCCTGAACTGTGGATGAAAAAACGTTTTTTCAAAAAGTCAAAAACAAAATATAAAACCGGCAGCTCGTATGTCAAAACTAAAAACAGATAAAAGGTTAGAATCAGTAAACAAAAAGTTCGATTATGCCAAGGGTACTCAACTTTATCTGTTTTTATCAGCTGTAAGCAACATGTCGTTTCTATTGGATCACTTCTTTCACCCTAACGTTTTAAGACCGAGTTTTTTAATTCAACAAACTTTCAAGTCCAGTTCAATTAGAAGATCTAGAATAGAATGACAAGCAAAGACAACGCGACAATTTTTTGTTTCGTTTTACTGCTCAACATACATATTTAGTAACTATTATTTAAACGTGCTTATCATACATGAAAGAAAGCGCAAAATTTAGCTCAAACTCGGAGTAACTCACTTTTATTGTGCTCGTATAGCAAAATATGTACGAAAGACTTATATTCGTATAGACAAAATTTTATTGCAAAATTGCATCATATTCCTTTAGATTCGTTTGCGATTCAATTTCATGTTGATAGAGAATATTCGAAAAAATCTCTATGGTTAACAAAATTATTTTGACATTAGATCTACACTGAAAAGGGGGTTCCGGAAAACCACTCAGTTTTTGTCGACATACTTATCTGCAATTTAGCAGCTATGCAATTTGAACTTGTAAAATTACAAAACTAACAGCCTCAAATGGGCCTAAAAAGAGCAAAAGTATGTTGAAACTTGATAATTTTGTCTAATAAACTGCCATACAATAGGGAACTACTTGAGCGTTCTATTACTTGATACCTCTTTTGATTTTTTAAGTCTTCCTGGCGACTGTAGAATACAAATTACAAAAACTTTTTGAAAAGAGAACCAAACTTACATTTTCCCAAACGTTCTTTTCTGATAAGCAGAGCTCCTATGTAAAACAGAGTTACGGAGTGCAAAGTCGGTTTTTTTAAGCTCAAACAAGGATTAGCAAAGTTCGAAAATTGATGTTATTGAGGCCTATTGGAAAAAAAAACTATTCATTTTTTAAGACTCTTCAAATTTGTGTTAAATATTGTCATGTTGTTTCTCAAAGACCATTAAAAAAGATTATTCTCTTTTCCTTTATCACACGTATGTCAACGTTGCACACTGTGCAGCTTAGAGTTTTTGACTACGTATTGAGATTGAGCAAGAAAAAGAAAACTTATCAACTCCAACTCGTTCAAACAGGTTTTTTCTTTCTGGTTTTTGTTTCACTCAAACAAAGCTTAGCTGAGTTTTTAAACATTGTTGTGATTGTGGCCAATTGAAAAAAAAACCATTTAACATATTCCGATTCTTCATATTTGATAAGTTGTTTCTCAAAGACCATTTAGAAAACATTGAAACCATTAAAAAAACATACACAGCTGAAAGTGTTACAAGGTAAGTTTTGAATCTGACAAGCAAAATCGAAAAGCAGAGCGACTTGAATCAAATTTATAAAGTGAAAACAATTTTAAATGAAAACTTCAAGCCACAGAATTTGATAAAAAAACCCGATGTGAAAATTGTACTGTTTGTTGGCACTTCGCAAAAAGCTGTCTCAAACATAAGCATCCACAGAAGCTTCGCTGTTGTTTTGCAAAATTGAAAATTATGAACGAAGTGGGCGCCAAAAATAGTGCCCAACTCTTGCAAATCACATGACGAAAATGGACTCTGATTGTATTTTCTATTTCTAAAGTATGCACAGATTTAACTCATGAAATTGACTTTTTTAATCTGGCAGAAAAACTATATCTTGAACGAACAAAAACTTTGCCTTTCTTGTTGAAATCTTTAGAGGAGCTGTCAGATGTGCAAAAATTTCTGAATCAGAAATAAAACAAAAAGAAAGGTTCGTTTTTTGTTGGTGCAAACACAGTGTTAAAAGTTTAAAAAAGTTCTAGTTTCCCTGTTCTGACTGATTGCGGCAAAAATTTGCTCTCTGTTTAGAATGGTAGGAATAGTCCGTCAAAGCAATTCAGTTTGAAGAAACAGATAAAATAGTTTCTAGTTACTCTAAAAAGTGCGTTTTAGCTCCCAAAAAATTGCTTTCTTGACTGTTGAAAACTTGAACTCTGGATGTAAAAATGTTTTTTCAAAAGGTCAAAACAATAAAAAGATACGGAAAAAATTGGCCATGCTCAGACAATCCAGACAAAAACTTGGCCATCATTCGAACTACTACGAATTAGTGCGAATTAATGCGAAGTATTTCGAAAAAACGCGTCTATGTCTCGACTCTGTGGGACCATGAGAAATTTGGCGACGATGATTCGAAGGTCGACGATTCGAAATTGTGCGACTATGATAAGACAAAAATCTGACCAACCGGGTAGACTATGAGACTATTATCCGACTATGAGACCGAATTATTCACACTATGATTCACACTGTTGCGAACTTTCAAGCAAATTTTTCGAAATAATGCGACTATGAGAGGGGATTAATCAGACGATGATTTGCACTGTTTCGATCTTTCAGGCCCATTTTTTTAAATAATGTGAACATTAACGTGAAATAATTAGACTACGATTCGACCTTTTTCGGTTTTAGGAACCAAAATAGGGCAATTTAGCAAGATTTTGCCGACTATGATTCCATTGAGTCCGAGTTTGAATCGATATAAACCGCGCAAATCAGAATTCTTGCGACTATGATTCGTTGATGCCTAGTCATGATTCGAAATAGTGCGAACTAGAAATTTGGTCCAGCCCGTGTATTTATCGTCTGGGAGGGTTAGCCCCAGACAAAAAATTTTCGGATCATGTTTTGACAACCTCACATCGAGATGACAGTGATTTTGCAAGAGTCTCACAACATGGACCCTTATCTCGCAAGATTCGAACGATTATCTTGCAAGATCTTGCAAGATTATTGCAAGATTTTACAAGATAGCCTTTCAATTTTGCCTGAGGAATGAGGAAAGATCCTGGAGTTTTTGTGTTTCATTTGGAATTAAAAGGAGTGATTGCATGTTCTAGGAAAAGTAATCAACTTACCAGATCCGTTGCCTTCTGCCGTTGCAAATGTTATTCGAGTCTTTTGGCCACAAATGTTATCACTACTGGTCAAATGAGCCACAGGAAGCAACAAAAAAGGGATAAATTCTATCATTTTAGCTACAAAAATCTCCTATTTTGCGCTTAATGTTTTAAATTGATAACTGCTTTAGGTGTCTTCCGCATGAATTAAACAGACCTTAATTATAGTCTGTTGCGGAGATGAAGTAAAATTTGCTCGTTACAGATATTTCAAAAGAATGGGGACCTTTCCGCTTCACCCGTCTTCTTTTCACACCTGATTCACACCGATATGAAAACTTACAAAGTACCTCAACTCAATTTGTAACACTCGAATATTCTACCGTCAGTCCATGAGTTCTTAAGTAGCGTTCTTTGAAATTTTTGTGTAGTAAACTTTGTAAATTAATTGAATAAATTTATTAGAAACGCTGAAAAAGAAAAACGAGAATGTTCGAGCAGGATGCAAACGAACATAATGCTCCGATATCCCCCGTCTCAAATCTTTGCACAAGGCGAGAAATTTAAAATACTGAAAAACCAGAAAAATTGAGAGCCAATTTTTGTAATGAAATTGACTATTCAAAATTCTCTTCCGCAGAACAGAGAAATTCTGCAGTGTACCGTTTTGATAAGCTCCTGTTGAAAATATGAGGACGTATCATCTTCAGTTTTTTTGCTGCTCTCTAAAACTTATTTTAAATCAGCTTTGAATCAAAAGAAAACTGCTCCATATTCATGCAATTTTATCAAACAGAAGAAAGTAGAAGAGTTGCCATTTAAATCTTGAGCTGTTCTGCTAAACTTTTTATTGGCATAAATCGACCTTATGAATGTAAAACTGTGAACCAGCGCTGAATCATAGTATTTCTCAGTCTGTATTTTCACTATGAACAGATTATGGCCATGACACTTTTTACATTGTTCAGACAAAAAGTCATAATAAAAATTCATGAAAAGAAAACGGCATATACCAGCGAGACATCTTTAAATTGTGTGTTCCTTAATATCAGCTCTTCCCATTTCTAAATTTTCCTTAAAACAAGAGTAAAAATTTTAACTACGATTCACTATCCTTGATACGATAGATATACAAAAACAAAAGTAAAAAGTTTTATCAAAAACGTGCATTACTTGTCAGCTATTCCAATTCAAAAATTTTTCATTTCAGATATTTCAAGAAAGTACAGTAAACTTCGGCGTAGCCTGACAAAAGAAATAACAACTTTTTCGTCTACAGCTGTATTCTGTTTTCACTTCTACATAAAAACTAGGCAGATAATATATCTGAAAAATTGCAATTTAATTTTTTTTGTTTTTAGTTGAAAGCGTATGATTTTTTGTTATTTAAAAGAAATCAAAGGAACTCTCAGCTTCATCACATTTTATTCTTTTTTTGTCAATAGGTAGTTAAGTCTATAAAACACATGATGTTTTCTCTTTCAAGCTAGCTAAAGTCCGATCTTTGTAACTGTTTTTGTTCAACTAATGGTTTCTTGGCTTTGATACTTCGCGTTTTCAATTCAAAAAATGCAAATTTGTGTATCTTCAATCTTTGGAGGTTGTTGTTTGCTTCACTAAACAACAGGCTCCTCTAATGGGCATGCCCATCATTGGCCTTGAAAGATTCTGCAATTCAACCTAATTAATGTTCTCGTTCTCTTTGGACAGATTAAAACGACTGCAAATCCTTTTTTGATAATTCAATTGATTTTTGCAACGAGTTTTTTTTCCTGTTTTGTCTTCTTTTGTGTACTCATTTGACAAAATCTGGGTTTTGACTGATCTGACCTGATTCCTTAAGGGACATCAATGATCAGGTTTCAGTCCCTTACTGATATTTAAATCAACCGTTGTAAATGATTCGTTTAATATCTATTTTTTAAAATCAATTAGAAAAAATTGGAAAGTTTTTTACACATGGAAACGGTTTCTAATTTACTTTGCCCTCAAAGTATTCTCCTATATTTTTTTTTGGAGTCGCATTAAATGTAGGTCTGACATTTTTTTGATTTGTTTAGTTGTCGTCGGTTGCCATTTTCATTTTAATGTTTTTTTTCGATTGGATGAAGTAATCGAATTTTGAATATAATTAATGTTTGATTTTATTTGATTTTCACCTAATTTGTACAGAATTTTTGCTTCTAAAGGAAGCAAATTTTTCGGACTTTCTCTCCCCTCCACCATTTCCGCAAACTCAAACCGCCCCTTTTTGGAAACTCATAGCTCTATTTCCCGCGTTTCATATCCCTAAACTAAGCTAATTGATGTTGATTTTACTGAAGAGGTCAGAAGTGATACACACATAAGCGCATATATATATATATATATATATATATATATATATATATATATATTATATATATATATACATATAACTTCAGTCAACAAATAGTAGGATTTGGAACACTATATTTGAAATCTGCTCCTCATTTGGTATACTATGAAGTTAAAAATGCGGATCAGACATATGCAAATGCACACTACCGAGATCCCTTGTCTCGAAATAGAGTCCTTTTTTTCTCATGAGAAAAATCGTTAAATTGATCGGTTTTTGTCAGTAATTGAACGTAAAATTCTTGCAAAAATGACAGCCACTTTCAAGATGCAAACTTCCGACCTCTAAATTACTTTTAATCTTCTCAACCACTGCTTCACCAGTCACTTAGTTTTATTCTACTTTTTTGTATTTTAAAAAAATTGAGACTGACAATACCGACAAAGAGTACGCTAATCGATACTTTTTACACCAAATACCAACAAAACCGACAATAAAAAACAGACAAAAAACGACGCTTCTTGATTCGGTTCGTCGCATTTTGTCAAACCAGGGGACAAATTATCAGTTTTCGGATGAATAAAATTTTGAACGCAGAATCGAATCAACACACACAAATACGAACATTTCTGCTGGATTTATGCCAAAACTGAGTATCCAGAAAAAGGAATTGTAAGGCAGGAGCCAGTACTCATCAAAAGTCACACAGAAAGAGTCAGTTACGAGTGTTGTTTCGTGTGTTTTTGTATCCCCTGCACCAAGAATGTTTCATTCCAGACCAAGTAATTACGTAGAAAAAGCAATAAATTGAGCTTGAACCTAAGAGTTAAGCGAAGTCGGTTTAAATCTTAGAAGTTATAAACTATTATAACGCCGAATATTCGACAATTTTGAAGTTTTCACATTGAAAAGATTGGCAAATATAAAGAAAGAGTTCATATTATAGAGTGAATCAGCGCTGACAGTAGTATTTTTTAGTCTTCATTCTTAGTATGAACATATTAAGATAATGCCAATCTTTACTGTATAATAGTAAATTCAGACACAAAATGAAGTCTGTTCAGTGCAAAAACAGTATTGAATTCGTAAATTTAGCTTAAACTTTTCAGAATTGTCTTTAAGCCTTTTTTCTCTGATCAGAGCTCAAATCATAGTAAAATAAATTGTTATAAAATAAGACCTCCGCAAAACTCCACCTAGAGAAAAAAAATCAAATGCATAATAGATCATTTTTGGTTGATTAGTGCTATAACATACCCATTTGAAAACATTGTGCTCCAGTTGTGTCCAGCTACATGCCATTGTCCGCCAAGACCTGTTTCTGTTTTTTTTTATCCAAAACTAAAACATTCAGAAGAAGAAGATTCATTTTTCATGATTTTCCTGTGAGCATCAAGGGAATCAAAACCAAGGATGCTCAGTCTATTTACAGAAAAAAGTATTTTTGACACTTATGCTACACATCATGACTACCAAGATACTCTTGTGATACACTGATACAGTACTGGGCCGACGATATAAAATCGAAATACAAGGTTTCATTTTTGATTTAGTATGTCAATAGTGTCCAGGAAGTTCGATTCGGTGATGTCTCATGCTTTCGAGAGAAACAAAAATAAAGTGAGAAATGAAAACGGGAGACGATCTGTACTATATCAAGTTTGGATTTTTTAAAATTAACATTTATTGATTATATTTTTCGTTTACCTTAATTTTCTATTATTCAAAGTGAAAACTGTAGAAAAGTTAGAGGAGAAATCTAGCAAAAAATTTACTCGCCTCTATAAATTTTACAAGAAAACTGTTTTTTAATTCAAAAAATGATTATCTTTAAATCAACTAAAGCCTCAGATGCGAATAACACAGACAATCTTTAATAAATAAAAAAGACGATATGATAATTGCAGAGCAGATCACATTAACTTCTAGTTTACTTTGTGGAAAGATATGATCGCAGCATTGTTACAACTGTGACCACTGTTCTTCAATTCAATAAAAAAAATAGACCTACATCAAGTGGAATTTTGGAAATGTTGCATTTATAACTAAAACCCGACATTGTCAGTTTAGTGAACGTGCGAATTATCATAAATTTAGCAGAGCAAAGTGGGAAACAAAGAAAAAAAAAATCTGATTTAACAAAAACTAATTTGAGCCGTCGAAAATTAAATCAAGATCTGTTTCGTCATGAGCCCAAGATAAGGTGTGTAGTTTTTGAAAACCATAATGCATGATGAAAAGGGCTATAAACTTCTCGAAAGTGACTTTAAATGTTTAGTTGACAAGGATCAATTTATCAATTGACCTTCTAGATATTTCATATCTCAAATCAGAAACAAATAAAGTATCATTCTCCCGATAATTTTCAAAACCATAGTGCTCACAGCATTTTTTTGTAAAACGTCAGGAGTTAAAGTATAAAGGCTCACTTAGTTACATAGAAGAATTTTAGACATTTTCATTCTTCGGCGTTTCTTCACTTCCCATATTTGCAACTCTCTTGCCGTTCTTGTTCTCTGTGGACAGATTAAAAATTTTAACGACTGCAAATTCGTTTTTGATAATTCAATTGATTTTTGCAACGAGTTTTTTTTCCTGTTTTGTCTTCTTTTTTGTACTCATTTGACAAAATCTGGGTTTTGACTGATCTGACTTGATTCCTTAAGGGACATGAATGATCAGGTTTCAGTCCCTTACTGATATTTAAATCAACCGTTGTAAATGATTCGTTTAATATCTATTTTTTAAAATCAATTAGAAAAAAATGGAAACTTTTTTACACATGAAAACGGTTTCTAAATTACCTTGCCCTCAAAGTATTCTCCTATATTATTTTTTTGGAGTCGCGTTAAAAATAGGTCTGATATTGTTTTGATTTGTTTAGTTGTCGTCGGATGCCATTTTCATTTTAATGTTTTTTTGATTGGATAAAGTAATCGGATTTTGAATTTAATTAATGTTTGATTTTATTTGAATTTCACCTAAATTTTACAGAATTTTTGCCTCTAAAGGAAGCAAACTTTTCAGGCTTTCTCTCCCCTCCACCATTTCCGCAAACTCAAACCGCCTCATTTTTGAAACTCATAGCTCTATTTCCAGCGTTTCAAATCCCTAAACTAAGCTAATTGATGTTGATTTTACTGAAGAGGTCAGAAGTGATTTTACACATGCACACACACACATATATATATATATATATATATATATATATATATATAAGTATGTATTTATACGTTATATATATATATATATATATATATATATAACTTCAATCAAAAAAGTTATAGGATTTGGAACACTATATTTGAAATCTGCTCCTCATTTGTAGACTATAAAGTTAAAAATGCGGATCAAACTATGTCGAACAAATTAGGATTCGGAACAACATTTGAAATTGCACATTACCAAGCTCCCTTGTCTAGAAATATAGTCCATTTTTTCTCTAGAGAAAAAACGTTAAATTTGGAGATACTATCATTGCTGTGAGCATGTTTTACTGAACAGTTAAAATGTCTACAGAGACTATATTTCATAGGCTTATGGATGAAATGTTTGCTACCACATTGAGGACCTACTTCTTTTTCCTTTTTGTCAAAACTTTTTTGCACCCGTAGAATCAGTGGTAATGACTACTAAAGGTGGTAGAGAAGTATGTCCGAACTAGTTTTTATCATTACAAAGGAGTAGTAACCATAGTTGCAGTTGCGCCTCGTTCTGTGAGGGGAAGATGGGGGTGGCGTATTCGGAATTTCGTTAGATTCAAACATAAGATTTGTCAGTTTTCGTCGGTTTTGCTTTGCCAAAAACGATCAAATGCCTTACTTTTTCGTCGTTTTGATCGGATTTTGTCAGTAATTGAACGCGAGAATTGTCGATCCTTGCGGTTTTAAAAATCTTGCAAAAATGACAGCCACTGTCAGGATGCAAACCTTCGACCCTTAAATTGCTTTTCACCTTCTCAACCACTGCTTCGCCAGTCACTTAGTTTTAATCTACTTTTTTTGTCTTTAAAACAAATTGAGACTGACAATACCGACAAAAGAGTACGCTAATCGACATTTCTAACATCAGATACGAACAATACCGACAAAAAACGACAAAAACCGATAGTTCCTACATAAAAACCGACCAAAATCAACAAAACGACAAAATTTGACAAAAGAAAACGACGCTTTTTGCGTCAATTTTGACGCATTTTGTCAACCCAGGCATAATTCATCAATTTTCAGATAAATAGAATTTGAACTCAGAATCGAACAAACACACACAAATACGAACGTTTTTGCTGGATTTATGCCAAAACTGAATACCCAGAACATAAAATTGTACGGCAGGAGCCAGTACTCAATAAAAGTCACAC